>NW_027257226.1:0-33655 GCF_029215685.1 Pituophis catenifer annectens
GGAGGGGTAGTAATCCCTCCCTCTGCTTGTGGGACTCTGCCCTAGAACAGTTGTGGAGCTCAGCTGTGACCTTGAGCAGGAGCCAGGAGGAGGAGTGTGTGTGGGGGGTGTGGGGGTGGGGGGGTGTGAGGGTAAGGGAAAAAGAAGTCTCCGGAGAGGAGCGTTAAAGGAAAACATCTCCCGTTAAGTGTGAGCACAAGCAGCAAGGCTGACACAGCCGACCTCCAGAGCTTGGCGTCCGCCCAGCCAATTACATGACTTGGCAAGGAGAGCGTGAGAAAGTAGGGGGGGCCACGGGCCAGGGCCGTTGCAGCTGCACAAAAAACCCGGGACTTGGCGGGGGGGGGGGTTGGAGGAGATGCTGCCAAACACACACACACACACACACACACACACACACACACACACACACACACCCTAATTAGAAAAAGACCTGGGCCTGAAGCCTTCCCACCCCAAACACCCAACAGCCTGTGACCCCCCCCCCTCCCCTGCCAAATGCACAACCTTTTTAAGTGATTTGAGGCCACGAGAGTGTGGAATTTGCTAGGGTTGGAAAGGGAGAGGGGGGGGGGGGTTAGGTTACAACTGTGCCGCAGAGGCCATAAAGCAGAGCTGTCAACACTCTCAAGGTTGAGGTAGGGTGGGGGCAAGACACCAGAGGAGAAGGCAGCCCCCACCTCTCCTCTCCCCTTCTTAGACGGAGCAAAACTTCACTGTCCCCCCTCCCCACTTTTCCGGATGCAAGAAACTCAAAACATAGAATTTCTCCCTTGGGGGGGGGGGGAAATATAGAATCGTAGAGCTGGAAGACGAAGCAAAACTTCACTGTCCCCCCTCCCCACTTGGGTTTCTTTTCCGGATGCAAGAAACTCAAAACATAGAATTTCTCCCTTGGGGGGAAAAAAAAAATAGAATCGTAGAGCTGGAAGATGATGGGGATGCGGTGGCTCAGTGGCTAAGACGCAGAGCTTGTCGATCGAAAGGTTGGCAGTTCAGCAGTTCGAAACCCTGGTGCTGCGGAACGGGGTGAGCTCCTGTGACTTGTCCCGGCTTCTGCCAACCTAGCAGTTCGAAAGCACGTAAAAAAAAAAATGCAAGTAGAAAAATAGGGACCACCTTTGGTGGGAAGGGAACAATGTTCCGTGCGCCTTTGGCGTTGAGTCATGCTGGCCAAGTGACCACGGAGACGTCTTCGGACAGCGCTGGCTCTTCGGCTTTGAAACGGAGATGAGCACCGCCCCCTAGAGTCAGGAACGAGTAGCACATATGTGCAAGGGGAACTTTTACCTTTACCTTAAAGCACCTGCCTTTTGGGGGGCTGCTCAGTCCCAACCTGGATTTTCTTTGAGGAGCAATACTCTTGAATGGTTGTGAGGAGGAGGAGGAGGAGGAGGAGGAGAAGAAGGAAGAAAGACCCAGTGAGATAGCTGACTTCCACTCAGCCTCTCTTCCACTTAAAAAAAGCAGCAATTTCAGAAAGTCAGGTCAAAACCCCAGGTTGGAATTTTGAGGGGTGGGTGGGAGCTGCACAAATTCTGGTTTTCTAGTTGAAAAAGAAGAATTGTCTTTTTTTGCAATTCGACTTTAAAGCTTCCCCCTGCTTCTTCCATCTTTTACATTCAATATTACCCTCCATTTGAGCAATTATTATTTTGGGCGAGCTTGGGCTCTAATGAGTTGCAGGCAGACGCCGGTATCCAGCCTCTTCCCAAGCCTTTTTGCAAAACCCTTTCAAAATGACATTGCTCTCCTCCGAAGGAAAGTAAACTTAATTTAAGCCCGGGGCCTCTGCAGAAGGAGGAAGGAATGAGAGCCCGGACCGTAAGGATCATGCCCAGATCATGTAGGTCATGGGACCGATCTGGGAGCAATTTTAGTTTAGCCCTGGCCTCTGTTAACACGCCAGGAAATTAATATTTTTTTTCCCCCTTCTACTCCATGGCTTGCTCGCAACCCATTTCCTCCCGGGGCTCCATGACATCCAGAAGTGTTTCAGACAAGTGTTGGCAGGGCAGGAATTGATGTGGCCTTACCACCCGTTTGAAAATGAACTTGGTTGATTTGCAATTTGGGCCTGGAGAAGTGAGGGGAGAGTGAGAGAGAGAGAGGGAGGGAGGAAGGAAAAAAGAAAAAAGGGAGGAAGGGTGGGAGAGAGGGAGGGAGAGGGAAGGAGGGAGGGAGGAAGGAAGAAAAAAGGGAGGAAGGGTGGGAGAGAGGGAGGGAGGGAGAGAGAAGGAGGGAGGGAGGAAGGAAGGAAGAAAAAAGGGGAGGGAGAAATAAATAAATAACGGGAGGGAGGGGGAGAAAGGGAGGGAGGAAGAAAGAAAAAAGGGAAGGAGGGAGGAAGAAAAAAGGAAGGGGAGGGGGAGGGAGAGAGAGAGAGGGAGAGCAGGAGGGAGGGGAGGAGGAAAGAAAAAAGGGTGGGAGGGTGAGATAGAGAGAGGAGGGAGGGAGGGAGAAAGAGAGGGGAGCGAGAAAAAAGGGAGCGAGAAAGAGAGAGGGAGGGAGGGAGAAAAAAGAGAGGGAGGGAGAGAGAGAAAGAAAGAGAGAGAGGGAAGGAGAAAAAGGGTGGGAGGGAGAGAGGGAGAGAGGGAGGGAGGGAGAGAAAGGGAGAGCGGGGAAGGAGGGAGAAAAAAGGGAGGGAGAGCAGGAAGGAGGGAGGAAGAAAGAAAAAGGGAGGGAGAGAGAGAGAAAGGTAGAGGGGGGGAGGGAGAAAAAAGGGAGGGAGAGAGAAAGGTAGAGGGGGGAGGGAGGGAGAAAGAAAAAAGGGAGGGAAGGAGGGGAGGGAGAAAGAAAGAAAAAAGGGAGGGAAGGAGGGAGGGAGGGAGGAAGGAAGAAAAAGGGAGGGAGGGAGGGGGAGGGAAAGAGAGAGAGGGAGAGAGAATGTGTTGACTTTTTTTGCGTGTCTGTTGCTTTCCTGAAGAAAAAAAATAGCACACATTCTCCCTTGTGCCACCCACACAGTGCCAACGTGGTGCATATCAATAAAACACAAGTTCCTTATGCTCGCTCTCTCTCTCTCTCTCTCTCTCTCTCTCTCTCTCTCTCTCTCTCTCTCTCTCTCTCTCTCTCTTTCTCATAAGCCCCACTGAGGCGAGATTTGGCTGAAAATTATCCCAATAAATTAAAGTATGACACATGGGAAAGAGCAGAGGAAATATTGAAACAGCGAGCAAAGAAGCCTTAAGCACTTTAGGATTGCCGTTATAAGAGGACACGAGTACCTATAGGAGTGGCCAAAATTGTGGAAACACTTTTGGGAAAAGTGTATTTTTGAGGTTTGATGGCTAATAACACCACTTTTTTTTGGGGGGGGGGGGTGGAATTTCAAGATAATCCTATTCCACTGCCTGGGAACAGCCCAGACCTGAACCCAATTGAAAATCTATGGAGCCGACTAAAGAAACTTGTTAAATCAGGAGCGACCCAGCAATAAAACCCAGTTAATGGAAGCCATCATTCAATCTTGGTTTCACATTAGAACAGCTGCAGAACTCAAAGACTTGGTTCCCTCCATGGGAAGACGTTGTAAGGCCGTCATTCATGCTAAAGGTTACCCAACTCACTGACATGGTGATCGTTTTTGCATGTCTCATTTTTTCTATGGGGATCATTTTTGTGTACATCTCGTTTTTGCTACCTGTTTCACTTTTCTTCTTTAGACCGTCACTGCTGTTCTAATAGCAAATCCTTCCTAAAAGGTTATTGCATTACATCCTTGATTAAATGATCTTTCCATGGATATATAATTATATATAATTTTATGGTACTACTCCCAAAAAAAAAAAAAAAAAGTGGTATTATTAGCTAAGTTTTAGAAAATACACTTTTCCCCAAAAGGTTTCCACAATTTTGGCCACTACTGTATATTCCAAATGTTTTCTGGAAAAAGGTCGGTTTGGAGCAGCAAGTTTGTTAACGTGAGGAAAATGGCAGGCGTCATGCAGGAACAGAAAGCTCCAAAGTCTTTAAAAAGAGCAGGTGGCTGCATGTTTGCAGGCATTAAAACTGTTAAAGGACAAAGGCCGATTTATCAGGATGGGAGGACACCAAGACTGGTGTCATGACTATGGCACCAGGCTAGGAACCAGGAGCCGGTGAGTTCTAGATACACCTTAGGCTAGAAACTGGGAGACGATGAGTTCTAGTCACATCATAGGCTACAAATTGGGAGATAGTGAGTTCTAGTTCTATGTTAGACTAGAAACCAGGAGAAGGTGAATTCTAGTTGCATCTTAGGCTAAAACTGGGAGATAGTGAGTTCTAGTTCTACATTAGGCTAGAAACCAGGAAGGTGGCGAGTTCTAGTCACACCTTAGGCTAGAAACTGGGAGTTAGTGAGTTCTAGCTCTACATTAGGCTAGAAACCAGGAGGTGGCGAGTTCAAGTTGCACTTTATGCTAGAAACTGGGAGATAGTGAGTTCTAGTTCTACATTAGGCTAGAAACTGGGAGATAGTGAGTTCTAGTTCTACATTAGGCTAGAAGCCAGGAGGTGGCGAGTTCTAGTCACACCTTAGGCTAGAAACTGGGAGATAGTGAGTTCTAGCTCTACATTAGGCTAGAAACCAGGAGGGTGGCGAGTTCAAGTTGCACTTTATGCTAGAAACTGGGAGATAGTGAGTTCTAGTTCTACATTAGGCTAGAAACTGGGAGATAGTGAGTTCTAGTTCTACATTAGGCTAGAAGCCAGGAGGTGGCGAGTTCTAGTCACACCTTAGGCTAGAAACTGGGAGATAGTGAGTTCAAGTTCTACATTAGGCTAGAAACCAGGAGACGGTAAACTCTAGTTGCATCTTAGGCTAGAAACTGGGAGATAGTGAGTTCTAGCTCTATATTAGGCTAGAAACCAGGAGAGGTGGCGACTTCAAGTCGCACTTTAGGCCAGAAACTGGGAGATAGTGAGTTCTAGTACTCCATTAGGCTAGAAACCAGGAGGGTGGTGAGCCAGCTTGGGCCAGTTCCTCTCTAGTAAGGAGAGCAATGACAAATCACTTCTGAAATCTTGCCAAGAAAACTTCAGGGACTTGTCCAGGCAGTTCCCAGAAGTCAAGACTGACTCAAAAGCCAGCCACACGCACGCACACACACACACACACACACACTTCTCCCTATATCCTTTTTCCCTCTCCCCCCCAAAGCAGGCAGCACCTGCTTCGAGAAAAGCCTCCGGAGCCCGGGGAGGGCAAAAGCAGGAGGCCAGAGAACCCCTTGCTAAAATTTTTGAAGCCCACCCCTGGTTAAACTGCAACACCCACCGAGACCTGCCTGCGTAAAAGCCTCACCCTCCTCCTCCTCCTTCCTTACCCAGGAAGGATCTGGGTAACGTCCTGCAAACACACCCAGGGAGAATCCGTGTCGTCTCACCCTCCCTCCTTCCTCTTCAGAAGGTCAACCTATAATTGTTTCTAAGCTGCTCCCGAGCTTCCTTTGGCTCCTGCACAAAGCGGCTTCCGTGTAAGCAGAGATGCATTTTTGGGAAGCCGGAAAGAGAGAGGGAGAGCCAGCTGGGGTCTCCAGTTTTACAGGCGTTTCCTCTCTTAGAGCAGCACCGCCCCTCCGTCTCCAAGGTGCTGCTTGCTTTGTTGGTGTGTTTGTTGATTTAGAGTTCCTGTCCCATCTTTTTTTTTTTTTTTTTGGCTCAAGGGTGCCAGCGGGTGTGCGATTCTCGTTCTCCCACCTCCCGTCCCGTGTGGATTTCATCACCCATTTCCTTGGAAAAGGATCAGCCATGCAAAGAGCGCAAGGTCGGGCCAAAGCTAGTTTTCTGAAGGGTAGGCCAGCTGCAGAAGTGCCTCAAACTTTAGGATAGGATAGGACGGGACGGGACGGGGACGGGACGGGACGGGACGGGACAGGGATAGGGATAGAGATAGGGATAGGGATAGGGATAGGGATAGGGATAGGGATAGGGTAGGGTAGGGTAGAATAGAATAGGGTAGGATAGAGTAGAGTAGAGTAGATAGGTTTGGGTAGGATAGGGTAGAGTAGGGTAGGGTAGGGTAGAGTAGAATAGAGTAGGTAGAGTAGAGTAGAGCAGAGCAGAGCAGAGCAGAACAGAACAGAATAGGGGTAGGGTAGGGTAGGGTAGGGTAGAGTAGAATAGAGTAGGTAGAGTAGAGTAGAGCAGAGCAGAGCAGAGCAGAACAGAACAGAATAGGGGTAGGGTAGGGTAGGGTAGAATAGAATAGAATAGAATAGAATAGAATAGAATAGAATAGAATAGAATAGAATAGAATAGAATAGAATAGAATAGAGGTAGGGGTAGGGTAGAGTAGAATAGAATAGAATAGAATAGAATAGAATAGAATAGAATAGAATAGAATAGAATAGAGGTAGCGGTAGGGTAGAGTAGAATAGAATAGAATAGAATAGAATAGAATAGAATAGAATAGAATAGAATAGAATAGAATAGAGGTAGCGGTAGGGGTAGGGGTAGGGGTAGGGTAGAATAGAATAGAATAGAATAGAATAGAGGTAGGGGTAGGGTAGAGTAGAATAGAATAGAATAGAATAGAATAGAATAGAATAGAATAGAATAGAATAGAATAGAATAGAATAGAATAGAATAGAATAGAGGTAGGGGTAGGGTAGAATAGAATAGAATAGAATAGAATAGAATAGAATAGAATAGAATAGAATAGAATAGAATAGAATAGAATAGAATAGAGGTAGGGGTAGGGTAGAGTAGAATAGAATAGAATAGAATAGAATAGAATAGAATAGAATAGAATAGAATAGAATAGAATAGAATAGAATAGAATAGAATAGAGGTAGGGGTAGGGTAGAGTAGAATAGAATAGAATAGAATAGAATAGAATAGAATAGAATAGAATAGAATAGAATAGAGGTAGCGGTAGGGGTAGGGGTAGGGTAGAATAGAATAGAATAGAATAGAATAGAATAGAATAGAATAGAATAGAGGTAGGGGTAGGGTAGAGTAGAATAGAATAGAATAGAATAGAATAGAATAGAATAGAATAGAATAGAATAGAATAGAATAGAATAGAATAGAATAGAATAGAGGTAGCGGTAGGGGTAGGGGTAGGGGTAGGGTAGAGTAGAATAGAATAGAATAGAATAGAATAGAATAGAATAGAATAGAATAGAATAGAATAGAGGTAGCGGTAGGGGTAGGGGTAGGGGTAGGGTAGAATAGAATAGAATAGAATAGAATAGAGGTAGGGGTAGGGGTAGGGGTAGGGGTAGGGGTAGGGGAGAGTAGAGTAGAGTAGGGGATAGTAGAATAGAATAGAATAATAGGATAGGATAGGATAGGATAGGATAGGATAGGATAGGATAGGATAGGATAGGATAGGATAGGATAGGATAGGATAGGATAGGATAGGAGCTGGAAGAGACCTTGGAGGTCTTCTAGTCCATCCCTCTGCTGAAGCAGGAGAACCTATACTATTTCAGATAAGTGACTGTCTAGTTTCTTCTTAAAAACCTCCGGTGACGGAGCGCCCAGGATTTCTGGTGGCAAGCTGTTCCACTGGTTAATTGTCCTCCCTGTTAGGAAGTTTCTCCTTAATTTCCAGATTGCTTCTCTCCTTGATTAGTTTCCGTCCATAGCTTCTCCTCCTTCCCTCAGGTGCTTTGGGGAATAGCTTGACTCCCTCTTCTTTGGGGCAGCCCCTGAGATATTGGGAAGACTGCTATCATGTCTCCCCTGGTCCTTCTTCTCTCTCTCTAGACTAGCCAGACCCAATCCTGGGGGGGGGGGAAGGAAACTGGCATGAATTCTCAAGGGTTTAAGGTAGAAGTCGGGGGGGGGGAGGCGAAGGGGGCAACCGGCATGGATCCTCAATTCAGGAGTAGTGAAATACAGATAGTCCTCGACTTAAAGCAATCCGTTTAGCGACAGTTCAAAGTTATCACGGGAAAAGGTGACTTATGGCCATTTTTCACACGGCCCTTGCAGTATCGCCAATGGTCCCAGGATCAAAATTCAAGACGCCTGGCAACTAACTCACTTTTATGATGTTTGCAGTGTCGGTGTGTGTGTTTGTGTGTGTGTGTGCGTGCGTGCGTGCGTGTCTCATGTGATCTCCTTTTATGACCTTTAGACAAGCAAAGTCCAATGGGGAAGTCAGTTTACTTAACAAGCATGTTACTAACTTAGCAACTGCAGTGATTCACTCCTCAGGGAAGCTTCTTTGGACGAGAAGCGAAATGCCTTCAAGAAAAAAGACGGAGCCCACGTCCCTTTCTTGGGAAAACAAAGCCCACTTTTGGGACAGCCGTGAAACCTGGACAGCCGAGAACCTCCCCGGATGTTTCTTGCTACAGTTATTCCTCTTTGATCCTCCTCAAAATCTCCCCTTATTCCTCACACGCACTAAATCGAAGTCAAACAGAAGCAAAGAACTTTTGCAAACAGTGGGGACTGGAGCCTGCCCCCTCCCAGTTCAGATGTCGAAAAAAATGGTTGCTGGGTATGTCTAGTCTGATGAGAAGAAGGACCCGGGGAGGCATGAGAGCAGTCTTCCAATAGAGAAATTTTCTGACGGTGAGAACAATTAATCCGTGGAACAACTTGCCTCCAGAAGTTGTAAACACTGAATAGAATAGAATAGAGTAGAGTAGAATAGAATAGAATAGAATAGAATAGAATAGAATAGAATAGAATAGAATAGAATAGAATAGAATAGAATAGAATAGAATAGAATAGAATAGGAGTAGAGTAGAGTAGAGTAGAGTAGAGTAGAGTAGAGTAGAGTAGAGTAGGAGTAGAGTAGGAGTAGGGTACAGTAGGTTAGGGTAGGGTAGAGTAGAGTAGAGTAGAATAGAATAGAATAGAATAGAATAGAATAGAATAGAATAGAATAGAATAGGAGTAGAGTAGAGTAGAGTAGAGTAGAGTAGAGTAGAATAGAATAGAATAGAATAGAATAGAATAGAATAGAATAGAATAGAATAGAAGTAGAGTAGAGTAGAATAGGAGTAGAATAGGAGTAGAGTAGAGTAGAGTAGAATAGAATAGAATAGAATAGAATAGAATAGAATAGAATAGAATAGAATAGAATAGAATAGAATAGAATAGGAGTAGAGTAGAGTAGAATAGAATAGAATAGAATAGAATAGAATAGAATAGAATAGAATAGAATAGAATAGAAGTAGAGTAGAGTAGAGTAGAATAGGAGTAGAATAGGAGTAGAGTAGAGTAGAGTAGAGTAGAGTAGAATAGAATAGAATAGAATAGAATAGAATAGAATAGAATAGAATAGAATAGAATAGAATAGAAGTAGGAGTAGAGTAGAGTAGAATAGAATAGAATAGAATAGAATAGAATAGAATAGAATAGAATAGAATAGAATAGAATAGAATAGAATAGAACAGAACAGAACAGAACAGAACAGTAGAGTAGAGTAGAGTAGAGTAGAATAGAATAGAATAGAATAGAATAGAATAGAATAGAATAGAATAGAATAGAATAGAATAGAATAGAAGTAGGAGTAGAGTAGAGTAGAGTAGGGTAGAGTAGAGTAGAATAGGACAGAATAGAATAGAGTAGAATAGAATAGAATAGAATAGAATAGAATAGAATAGAATAGAATAGAAGTAGAGTAGAGTAGAGTAGAGTAGAGTAGAGTAGAGTAGAGTAGAGTAGAGTAGGAGTAACAGAGTTGGAAGGGACCTTGGAGGTCTTCCAGTCCAACCCCCTGCCCAGGCAGGAAACCCTACACCACTTCAGACAAATGGTTATCCAACCTCTTCTTGAAAACCTCCAGTGTTGGAGCATTCACAACTTCTGGTGGCAAGTTGTTCCACGGATTAATTATTCTCACCGTCATGAAATTTCTCCTTAGTTCTAGGTTGCTTCTCTCCTTGATGAGTTTCCACCCATTGCTTCATGTCCTGCCCTCAGGTGCTTTGGAGAAGAGCTTGACTCCCTCTTCTTTGGGGCAGCCCCTGAGATACTGGAAGACTGCTATCACTGGAAGTTTTTAAAGAAGAGGTTGGATAACTCTTTGTCTGAAGAGGTGTAGGGTTTCCTTCCTGCCTAAGCAGGGGGTTGGACTAGAAGATCTCTGAGATCCCTTCCAACTCTGTTATCCTATTCTATCCCAAGAGTGTGTGTGTGGGGGGGAAATCAACCCCAAACCCACCTTCCTTCCTGTCTTTTTTTAAAAGCTTCCTTCCTTTTATTTTCCTGAAATTAAACTCTTTGGAACGAATGCTTTTTTTTTTAACCGATACCCCGAGAAATCTGACTCATTTTTCGGATGGCACGAGTTTGTCCTTATTAGAAAAAAGAAGAGCGTGAGAGGGAAGAAGGTGGGGGCTGGAGGAAAAAAGACAGAAGGATTTTTTTATTCTCTTCGTCTGAGCAGGGCCAAAAAAATAAATAAAATAAATATGGTTGTTCTTTGATAATATTTATGGTCTCTCTCCCGTTGGGAATGACAGCGTGACATGATTCAAATCCTCCGTACCAAAAGCAGGAGCCAGAAAAACAGTTTTTTTTTTTGTCTGGAACAATGTTGAGATGCTTTGGGGTAGTAGTTGTGTTTTTTGGGGTGCGTGGGGAGGGTGTTTTGCAGAGGTTTGCTCTGCATCCAACTCACGGCTGCAACACAATTTTTTTTTGTTTTCATTCTTTCTTGAATTTCCCCTTCCTTTGTTCATCTCTTTGATGGAGGGAGACAGCGGCTGAGAAATGTTAGCCTAAAGTATAAATAAACAGTGAAGTTGGAGTTTGGGGGGGGGGGGGCGCAGTTAGGAAGTTTGGGGACAGATGTCAACAAACATTGGGGGTGGGGGGGGGGAGGCAATCAGGAAGCTCCTGAGGTCAGGCTGAATTCCAGCCAGGTATGTGTTTTTTAAAAAATATTCACAGCTCCAGAGAAACCTCGGTTCCTGTTTGACTATCTATCTATCTATCTATCTATCTATCTATCTATCTATCTATCTATCCATCCATCCATCCATCCATCCATCCATCCATCCATCCATCCATCTATATCTCTACCTAGCTACCTAGCTTTATCTATTTATTTATCTATCTATCTATCCATCCATCTCTATCATCTATCTATATCTATATCTATCTATCTATCTATCTATCTATCTATCTATCCATCCATCCATCCATCCATCCATCCATCTATCTATATCTCTACCTAGCTACCTAGCTTTATCTATTTATCTATTTATCTATCCATCCATCTCTATCATCTATCTATATCTATATCTATATCTATATCTATCTATCTATCTATCTATCCATCCATCCATCCATCCATTCATCTATATCTCTACCTAGCTACCTAGCTTTATCTATTTATCTATCTATCTATCCATCCATCTCTATCATTATCTATATCTATCTATCTATATCTATCTATCCATCCATCCATCCATCCATCCATCCATCCATCCATCCATCCATCCATCTATATCTCTACTTAGCTACCTAGCTTTATCTATTGATCTATCTATCCATCCATCTCTATCATCTATCTATCCATATCTATCTATCTATCTATCTATCTATCTATCTATCTATCTATCTATCATTCATTCATTCATTCATTCATTCATTCATTCATTTATTTATTTATTGGTTCGATTTATATGCCGCCCTTCTCCGGAGACTCTGGGCGGCTTACAATGCGTTAAGCAATAGCCTTCATACTTTTGTATAGACCTGCTTAGTAGGGCTTTCGGGGGCCCCCAAGCAGTGTTCTTTTTTTTAAATACAAATTCAGCTTATTGCCCCCACAATCCGGGTCCTCATTTGACCTACCTCGGAAGGATGGAAGGCTGAGTCAACCTTGAGCCTGGTGAGATTCGAACTCGCAGTAATTGCAGGCAGCTGGTGCTATTTTAACAGCACTTTAGTCTGCTGCGCCACCCAAGGCTCTTAATACCTGTTATTATACCTGTCTGCTGTTTATAACAGAAGGTTGCCTGTTTGAAAGAGGCTGCGTGTATGTGTATGTGTGGGTCTGTGTAACAGTTGTCATGCTGTTCAAGGCCAGCTGCACCCTTAACCCCCCACCCCCACCCACCCCCACGCACGCGCGCACGAGCCCCAGACTGGGAGGAGGCCTGATTCGAACCGCAAAGCTGTTTTCCCTCTTGGCTGCTGCCTGTGGGCCTCAACCCATAAAGTGAATTTTGGCAGGACTTCAGAAAGTGAAGGAAAGAGAGGGAGGCTGTGTCAACTCACAGGAAGGGAGGGAAGTATGGGGGGGGGCAGCTGGGAGGAGAAGCCGGGACAGAGTTGACAGGAAGGGACAAAAAGCTTGGGAAAAGCCAGCCTCCCTCGCAGCCAAGGCTTGGCTTTTAGCAACCAATAATCCTCTCTTTTTTTTTTTTTTTGGCATCTCCCTGCAGTAGGAAACTGGCAAAAAAAGGGGAAAAAAATAATAATAAACCTTTGGCATTTAACTATCTCCCAAAGAATAAGAAGGATGTTTTATGCATGGTCCAAAAAACTGACCCACAGAAACCTCTCTCACTCCTTTCCTTTTTAAATGTTGAACTGGCTTTTCCTTACCCCAGTGGGGAAAGGGTCCGGGTTTCCCCCCTTCCCCCCAGAAGACCCTCCAGGTCAGGGGTCACCAACCTCTCGGAACTCAGGGACCACTCATTTCATAATTTTAAACCCCCCGCGGACCCCCTAATATGGATTTTTTTAAAATTAAAAAAAAAAGATAAATAGTATTTGGTGCAATATTAAAGAAAAATGCAAATGATTTTTCACAGGGACCACCAGTTGCTCCAAGCCACAGATAAGGTCTCCCCTCTCTTAAAATGCCTGAATTTAGTTTTGGCCCATCCTTCCACTTCCCCCAGCCTTGGGCAGACTTGAGCTGAAAGCAGATGAAGGCCTGGAAAGCACACACACACCCCAAAAAAACCTTACTGGGAGCCCACCGGGATGGGGGAGGGAGGGGGGGAAATCCGTGGAGATCAAAGCTGCTTCTTCCCTCCTCTCCCCCGCCTCGTCCCTCTTTCAGCACTGCCAACTTGGTACTTTTCAGATGCTCTGAACTGTTCCTCCTTCCTTGCCCCCCAACTGTTTCCAATAATAATAAGAAGAAGGAGAAGGAGAAGGAGAAGAAGAAGAAGGAGAAGGAGGAGGAGAAGGAGAAGAAAGAAGGAGGAGGAGGAGGAGGAGAAAGAAGGAGGAGGAGGAGGAGAAGGAGAAGGAGAAGGAGGAGAAGGAGAAGAAAGGAGGAGGAGGAGGAGGAGGAGGAGAAAGAAGAAGGAGAAGGAGGAGAAGGAGAAGAAGAAGAAAGAAGGAGAAGGAGAAGGAGGAGAAGAAGAAAAAGAAGAAGAAAAAAGAAGGAGAAGGAGGAGAAGAAAAAGAAGAAGAAAGAAGAAGGAGAAGGAGAAGAAGAAGGAGAAGAAGAAGAAAAAGAAGAAGAAGAAAGAAGAAGGAGAAGAAAAAGAAGAAGAAAGAAGAAGGAGAAGGAGAAGGAGGAGAAGAAGAAGGAGAAGAAGAAGAAAAAGAAGAAGAAAGAAGGAGAAGAAAAAGAAGAAGAAAGAAGAAGGAGAAGGAGAAGGAGGAGAAGAAGAAGGAGAAGAAGAAGAAAAAGAAGAAGAAGAAAGAAGAAGGAGAAGGAGGAGAAGGAGAAGAAGAAGAAGAAAAAGAAGAAGAAGAAAGAAGGAGAAGGAGGAGAAGAAGAAGGAGAAGAAGAAGAAAAAGAAAGGAGAAGGAGGAGGAGAAGAAGGAAGGAAGAGAAAGAAAGAAGAAAGAAAGAAAGAAAGAAAGAAAGAAAGAAAGAAAGAAAGAAAGAAAGAAAGAAAGAAAGAAAGAAAGAAAGAAAGAGTATTAAAAGCGAATTAGTAAACGCGGCGCCAAGGCTGCAAAAGTCCGCCGCGATTTCCCCAGCGGACCGGGTCGGGGGCGATGATGCGGCCGCCCAAGAGGACCGGGAGAGTGGGAGGAGGAGGGAAAAAAAACAAGAAAAAACGAAGGAGCCCAGCTGGCCGCCCTCCCCTCCCCTCCAGCCTTCCGCCTGTCTTCCCTTCCCTTCCTCCGCTGAGCTCAACCACCCGCCTGCCTCCCAGCCGCCGCCGCCGCTGCCGCCGCCGGTCGCGTGGCTCTCGCGCAGCTCCGCGTGCAGACAGCCTCTGCCTCCCCCACACCCCACACCCCCGCCCCACAGCTGGCTCCGGCTGCTGGTGGCTATATGTGGGGAGGGGGTGTCCCAAATAAAGGGGGGAAGAGGAGGAGGAGGAGATGCCTTCGGAGCAAATTTTGGGTGGGCTGCTACTTCCTCCTACTGCACAGCCTAAATGAACCACAGCTTGTTTCTTTTCCCCCCCCCAAAAAAACGGTGGGGGTGGGTGGGTTTGAGAGTGTGCCTGAGCATGCACAGAGTGCAATTTTTAAATTGCCCCCCCTTTTTTTTTTAGAAGAAGAATAAGTTTGCAATGAAAATGGAAGGGGAAGGGTCCCTAACCTTCAGCTAGTAGAGCTGGTCTCCTCTAGAAGCCCCCTATCGATGCTCCACTTTCTGCTCCTTCCTCAGAATCTCTAGGTCGGATAGGTGAAATACAGGTAGTCCTCGACTTAAGACCGCAACTGAGCCCCAAAATTTATGTTGCTCTGTGAGACGTTGATCAAGTGAGTTTTGCCTCATTTTACGACGTTTCTTGACGCTGGCGTCGTTAAGTTAGTAACACTGTTGTTAAGCGAAACCGGCTTCCCCGATGAACTTGGCTCCTTCGGAAGGGCGAATCGCATGAACTGCAACCGTGATAAGTATGAACCCAGGTTGCCAAGCATCTGAATTTTGTTCGCGTGGGGATGCCACAAGTCCTATAAGTCGCTTCTTCCAGTGCCGTTGTAAATTTGAACGGTCCCTAAGTGAAGCCGAAAGCCGAGGACTTAACCTGTAGACTGAAGCGAAGTCCGGTTTATAGCCCAGCAGCCCTGAGCAAGTTTGAAGGACCTGCGAGGAACATCTGTAAATGCTTGGACCAGTTTCCATCCTTCGTCCCCTAGACGTCCAGGGGTCTCCAACTTTGGCCACTTTAAGCCTGGCGAACTTCAACTCCCAGAATTCCCCAGCCAGCGAAGTTGAAGTCCTCCAGGGTTAAAGTGCCCAAGGTTGGAGACCCGTGCCCTAGACCACTCTGAGATTGGACAACCCCAGTTGATCAGCTTGGTCGATGGGTAGGAGGCGATGCCAGATAACATCAGAGTGGGGGCGTCACATACTGTAACAACCGGTTCGCCCAGAACCAAAAATGTGAACGCATGCCACTCGGCATCGAAAAAAAACAGAGATTCTATAGGACGGGATAGCGCCAGGGCAGGTGGGCAGGCCCAGCTGCTGGTTGGAACTAACCGGTTTGCCCGAACCGTCAGCAGCCCACCTCCGGATAGCATTCTCTTGAATCCTCTACGTTCCTTTTTTATTTTGCAAAATCCTGGGAGTTGAAGTCCTCCAGGCTTAAAGTGCCCAAGGTTGGAGACCCCTGCCCTAGACCTCTCTGAGATTGGACAACCCCAGTTGATCAGCTTGGTCGATGGGTGGGAGGCGATGCCAGATAGCATCAGAGGGGGGGGGGCGTCGCATACTGTAACAACCAGTTCGCCCAGAACCAAAAATGTGAGCGCATGCCACACAGCATCCAAAAAAAACAGAGATTCTATAGGACGGGATAGCGCCAGGGCAGGTGGGCAGGCCCAGCTGCTGCTCGGAACTAACCGGTTTGCCCGAACCGTCAGCAGCCCACCTCCGGATAGCATTCTCTTGAATCCTCTACATTCCTTTTTTTTTTTTAATTTTGGAAAAAAGGAACTGTGTTTCCTAAAGGAGCCCGGACAGCTCCATGTTTCGTTCCACATCTGCGATTTTTATTTTTAAAATGCCCCGCAGGGAGGAGGCATGCCCGGTCTCTGTAAAACCCCCTCCCCCCATTCCACCCACCCACCCTTTTGCAACCTAAGTACCGATTCCACCAGGCTGCGATGGGGCAAAGAATATCTCATCATCATCTCCTCCTGAGCTGTTAAGATGCTGACCTCCTGTTTCCCCTTCCTTCCAAGGCTCATGGCTGGAACAGCCTCCCTTCATTCTGGGAAATGATCCAGCTTTAACTCAGTGGAGGTCAAACATCTCCTGGCAAGGAAAACAGGCTACAGGAAGGAGGCTGGAAGAGGGAGGAAGGGGGGTAGGGTAGTAGTTGTTGCAGTTGTCAAGAGACCGCCAGAGTTTTATATTTCTAAGTCTCAGCAGGCCTCTAGCTTTCTGCTCTATTAAACCTTCCCAAGTCCTGTCCTCGCTCTTAAGAACTCGTGGGTTCTTATGAAATCAGGAGATTTCATCGGGATCTTAAATCCTGAAGCCTCATCTCCCTGCGACAGCGGTCTTCCAGGGGCTGTCACAGAAAAGAGGGCGAGGGGACAACCTACTCTCCAAAGCACCCCCCAGGGCAGAAAACAGAATAACAGAGTTGGAAGGGACCTTGGAGGTCTTCTAGTCCAACCCCCTGCTTAGGCGGGAAACCGTACACCACTTCAGACAAAGGGTTATCCAAACATCTTCTTAAAAACTTCCAGTGTTGGAGCATTCACAGCTTCTGGTGGCAAGTTGTTCCACTGGTTAATTGTTCTCACTGTCAGGAAATTTCTCCTTAGTTCTAAGTTGCTTCTCTCCTTGATGAGTTTCCACCCGTTGCTTCTTGTCCTGCCCCCCTCAGGTGCTTTGGAGAACAGCTTGACTCCCTCTTCTTTGGGGCAGCCCCTGAGATATCGGAAGTTTTTAAGAAGAGGTTGGATAACCCTTTGTCTGAAGTGGTGTGGGGTTTCCTGCCAAAGCAGGGGGTTGGACTAGAAGACCTCCAAGGTCCCTTCCAACTCTTCTATTCTATTCTATTCTATTCTATTCTATTCTATTCTATTCTATTCTATTCTATTCTATTCTATTCCTATTCCTATTCTATTCTATTCTATTCTATTCTATTCTATTCTATTCTATTCTATTCCATTCCATATTTTCTATTCAATTCTATTCAATTCAATTCTATTCTATTCTATTCTATTCTATTCTATTCTATTCTATTCTATTCTATTCTATTCTATTCTATTCTTTCCTATTCCTATTCCTATTCCTATTCCTATTCCTATTCCTATTCCTTTCTATTCTATTCTATTTTCTATTCCATTCCATTCCATTCCATTCCAATTGTTATTCTATTCTATTCTATTCTATTCTATTCTATTCTATTCTATTCTATTCTATTCCATTCCATTCCATTCCATATTTCTATTCTATTCTATTCTATTCTATTCTATTCTATTCTATTCTATTCTATTCTATTCTATTCCATTCCATTCCTGGTTTATTGGCATTTTCAAAAACGTTTTGTTTTGGCTCTTTTAATTTGTTGTGCCTCGAGCAGGGCTGAGTTCCTGGGCCTCTCTCGGTTCCTCCTGCCAGTGTTGCTTTCTCCAAAACGCCAAAATATTGCGACGGGTGCCACCCAAGCCCGCATTCTCTAGAGTCTCTAACCCACCCCGAAATCAGGCTGAGCATCTCCTTTGCAGGACATCCCAGCTGCCGGGAGCAGAGTGCAAATCCTGTCCCAGGCCAGGCATTGTTGTTGTGGGTTTTTTTTTCCTGCTCCCCTTCTCCACCTTCCTATCTCTGCACCGAACCCTTCACCCTTCATGTTAGAGAGCACCGAAACGTGCTGCTATTTCTTTCCCATTTGGCCCATTTCCTGCATGTGTGGGCCAGACAGCTCTGTGTTGGTTGGGGGGGGGGAGAAAAAAGCTCCCCACACAGCCTCTCTCTCTCTCTCTCTCTCTTCTCGTTCCAGCTTCTAAACCTGGCTGCCTTGGCAGACTTCTCCCCTCCGCCTGCGTGCGTCAGAGGCAGGCTTGAAGTCATGTGGGATTTCTCAAAAGGGTAATTCAGATTTCCAGCCAGCGATTCTTGTAATGGCGAAGGAGGAGAAGTGTGTGTGTGTATGTGTGTGTCAGGAAAAAGACTTTTCCCTACAGAAGCTACAGATTTATTTATTTATTTATTTTTTAAAAAAAGAGGAGGCAGAAGTTTCCCTCCGGGCTTGCTAAATTTCTCTTTATCTTGCAGCAAGGGCTTCTCTATGACCTACAGAGATTTCCTATTTATTCCCAGAAGCCTGAAGCCAATGGGGGAGGGGGGAATGACTTCTTTTGGGGGGATTAACACCCCCCCTCCCCAGAAACCAGAGAATTTTGATCAAGAAAGAGGAGAAACAAGTCTTCCCAACCCTGGGAATAATAATTGGCCAATAATAATAATTCTGCTGGGCCTGGTGGCTCAGCAGACTAAAAGCATTGTGATTAACACCAGCTGTCTCCAATGACTGTAAGTTCGAATCTCCCCAGGCTCAAGGTTGACTCAGCCTTCCGTCCTTTCTAAGGTAGGTGAAATGAGGACCCAGTTTGTGGGGGCAATAAGCTGACTTTGTATAAATATATACAAAAGTAGGAAGGCTATTGCTTAACGCATTGTAAGCCGCCCTGAGTCTCCGGAGAAGGGCGGCATATAAATCAAATTAAAAAAACAAAACAAAACCAGCAATTGTTAAATGGAATATAAGAGGCAGAATCTGCACCTGATTTTTCTCACCCGATGCAAAGAAAAGAACATTTTACCGGGTTTTTTTACAGGCAGCCCTCGACTTATGACCCACCCTTGCTAAGCAAGGCGGGTTGTTAAGTGAGTCTGTGGCCTTTCTCGCCATGGTCGCTAAGCGGAACCCTGCGGTTATGAAGTTGGGGAAACCTACCCCACCCCCCAATTGATTGCAGATGACCCAAGGGATTTTTGCAGCCATCCTAAATATGAGTCCACGGTGGGCAAGCCACCACCGGGGGATGTCGCAAGGGGTCGTAAGTGTGCGAAAGTGTCACAAGTCGCTTTTTTTTTCCCAGTAGCTTTGAAAAGTCCCAAAACGAATGGTGGTTTAGAATAGAATAGGATTCGTTATTGGGCCAAATGTGATTGGACAAAACAAGGAATTTGTCTTCGGTGCATAGGCTCTCAGTGTACATAAGGAGGAGGGAAAAAAAACATGATTAAATATTAAATTAAATTAAAAATACGCTAAACCGAGGATTATCGAGCAGGCAGCACCCCCCAACCCTTTCAACCCCCTCACTCCCCCCCCCCAGAGAAAGACAAGCCAGAGTGGATGATTTGCTCAGCACACAGGTTGGTGGTGAATCAGCTGTGGGGGGGGGGAGTGTGTGTGTGTGTGTGTGTGTGTGTGTGTGTGTGTGTGTGTCACTTCCTGCTGGCCTGGCTCTGAAGAGCAAGCAGTAGAAGGTGTGCCGTTTGCTCTATGCTATCCAAACATTTGCAAAAGGTCTGGCAGCCCCGGGAATGTGCGAGGCGGTGTGTCTTAGGCGTGGGAAAATGCTGCTCTCTTCAACCTTTGCTGGCCTCCTTCCCCCACCCCCCACCACCACCTCCTCGCCCCCGGGCAAGCCAGCAGTTCAATTAAAAAAAGAGAGAGAGAGAAAGAAAGGAAGATCTCCGTGCCAAGAGATTTATTGAGCTGATAATGACAGCTTCAGTCAGCACCCAGCAGACATCAGGGAGAGAGAGGGAGAGAGAGAAAGACAGAAGGAGAGAGGGAAAGAGAGACACAGAGAGAGACAGAGAGGGAGGAAGAGAGAGAGAGAAAGAGTGACAGAGAGAGACAAAGAGAGGGAGGGAGGGAGAGAGGGAGGGAGAGAGAGAAAGGAAGGGAGGGAGAGAGACGGAGAGAGAGATGAAGAGAGAGAGGGAGAGAGAGGGAGAGAGGAACAGAGAGAGAAAGAAAGGGAGAGACAGAGAGAGGGAGGGAGGGGGAGAGAGAAAGAGAGAGAGAGACAGAGAGAGAGACAGGGAGGGAGAGAGAGAGAAAGAGACAGAGGGAGAGGGAAAGAGAGAGAGGGAGAGAGGGAGGGAGAGAGGGAGGGGGAGAGAGACAGAGCGAGAGATAAAGAGAAAGACAGAGAGAGACAGAGAGAGAGAGAAAGAGAGGGAGGGAGAGGGAAAGAGAGAGGGAGAGAGAGGGGGAGGGAGAGAGAGACAGAGCGAGAGATAAAGAGAAAGACAGAGAGAGAGACAGAGACAAAAAGAGAGAGACAGAGAAAGAGAGAGAGGGAGAGGGAGAGAAAAAGAAAGGGAGGGAGAGGGAGGGAGGGAGAAAGAGAGACAGGGAGGGAGAGAGAGACAGAGAGAGGGAGGGAGGGAGATGTAGAGAGATAAAGAGAGACAGAGAGAGGGAGGGAGGGAGAGAGGGAAAGAGAGGGTGAGAGCAAGAGAAAGAGAGAAAGTAGAGGGAGAGAGAAAGAGAGGGAGGGAGAGAGAGAAAGAAAGAAAGAGAGAGGGAGAGAGGAAGAGAGAGAGAGAGAGAGAGAGAAAGACAGATTATAGGGGGGAGGGAGGGAGAAAGGAGGTATATTTCAGCCAGGAACGATTCGGGTGTCTGAGGAAGGTTGAGAAAACGGAGAATGCAGACATGCTGTTTGCTGATTTAGGGGGCTTAATCTCCAAGATGAAAAACGGGCGGGCGGGTTTTGGCTGCCCCCACCTCACTCCTCCTCGCTCATGTTTTCCAGATTAGGTTTATTCCAGGGAGGGACGTTTCACTCTTCCAGCTCTTGAAATGACAAGTGCTTGTTTCTAGGGCTCCCTCTGTGGTGTCTCTGTCAGAGTCCCTGTTCTGAGACTCCAGGCCAGGGACTCACAGATGATGGCAGCTCATTCCTGTGCTCAATGGGTGCGTTGTGAGTCCATGAAATTCATACTGGGTTTTGTGAAGAAAAAAGAGGAGGAAGAGAAGGAGGAAAGAAGAGGAGGAAGAGGAAGAGAAGGAGGAGGAAAGAAGAGGAGGAGGAAGGAAAGAAGAAGAAGAGGAGGAGGACGAAGAAGAAGTGGTGGTGGAGGAAGAGGAGGAGGAAGGAAGAGGAGGAGGAGGAAGAAGAAGAAGAAGAGGTGGTGGAGGAAGAGGAGGAGGAGGAAGAAAGAAGAGGAGGAGGAAGGAAAGAAGAAGAGGAGGAGGAGGAAGAAGAAGAAGTGGTGGAGGAAGAGGAGGAGGAGGAGGAAGAAGAAGTGGTGGAGGAAGAGGAGGAGGAGGAGGAAGAAGAAGAAGAATTGGTGGAGGAAGAGGAGGAGGAGGAAGGAGGAGGAGGAGGAAGGAGGAGGAGGAGGAGGAAGAAGAAGAGATGGTGGAGGAAAGAAGAGGAGGAGGAGAAGGAAGAAGAAGAAGAGGTGGTGGTGGAGGAAGAAAGAGGAGGAGGAGGAAGAAGGGAAGAAGAAGAAGGAGGAGGAGGAGGAGAAGAAGAAGAAGAAGAAGAAGAAGAAGAAGAAGAAGAAGAAGAAGAAGAAGAAGAAGAAGAAGAAGAAGAAGAAGAAGAAGAAGAAGAAGAAGAAGAAGCTGTCTGTTACAGAACAGAAGCTGGAGGGAAGAGGCCAACCTTGAACAGTGACTCATACAGAAGCCCGACCTTCGGTGGCAAAGGCGCTGGTAAACCCTGCCGATGGGGAAGGACGGATGCTCTCATCCTCCCCTGATTTATAGCTCAGCCACCTACCCAGTTTCTTACTGGAAGCTGATTCTGGAAGGGCGACCCAGAACGGTGACTCACGCAGAGGCACACTCACTCTTGCAGTCTAAGGAGTGTCTGATGTTGCTAATAATCTCATTTCGAAGGCAGGGTAGACTCTCTAAGCCAGTCAAGGAGAGAAGCAACCTAGAACGAAGGAGAAATTTCCTAACGATTTTCATTCCAAGCCAGTTTTTTTTTTTTTTTTAACCTCAGTGGATGGATGGACTTCCCCACTTTGGCTGCCTGGGGAATTCTGGGAGTTGAAGTCCACTCACCTTAAAAGTTGTCGAAAGTCCAGAAACGCTACTCAAGGCAAGGAGGCCCTCCAGAGGCCAGAAACAGCCCCTTTCCCAACTTCTGGTCCCATCTAGAAAGGCCCTGGAGCCTGGGGAGAGCGAAAAATGGGCCTTCCGGTCCCACCGGAAGTCGGCAAACGGGCTATTTCTGGGCCCCGGGGCAGTGGGGAAGGCCGTTTTAGCCCTCCCCAGGCTCCTAGAAAGTCTCTGGAGCCTGGGGAGAGTGAAAAACAGGCCTTCCCCACTCCCTCCCGGAGGCCGGAAACATCCTGTTTCCCGACTTCCGGCAGGCCCAGAAGTCCTGAAAATCACTGCCGGAGCTGAGCAAGGGCAACGCTTGCGTGCCCACCGATACGGCTCTGCGTGCCACCTGTGGCACGCGTGCCATAGTTTGCCATCACGGATCTGGGCCCAAGCAAACCTCAGGAGGCATTTTAGCTCTTGGATTTTGGTAAGAAAGTCGGCTTGAAGTTGGTTAGTTCTCCCTTAGGATAGAGTTTTTACCCACTAAAACTCCACCCTCCTCTTCCGCTCCTCTGTTTTGTGCCTAGTCAGTTTCTCCAAAACTTTTATTTCCAAATTGTTGGCCCCTCGTTGTCCGAACGTTACACAGCACAGGCAGTCCTCGACTTAACGACTGCAACTGGACCCAAGGTTTCTGTTGAGTCGTTAAGTGAGGGGGGGTTTTCTTGGGGCCATTTTACAACATTACTTGCCACGGTTTGTTAAGTGAGTCGCACAGTTGTTAAGTGAGTCATATGGTTGTTAAGTGAGTCATATGGTTGTTAAGCGAGTCATATGGTTGTTAAGCGAGTCATATGGTTGTTAAGTGAGTCGCCGTTGTTAAGTGACTCTGGCTCCCCGCCCCATTGGCTTCGCTTGTCAGAAGGTCGCAAAAAGGGGATTACGTGACCCGGGGACCCTGCGACCGTCGTAAATATGAACCCCCCCACCCGACAGGAACACGGATCAACCCTCTAGATCGAAAATCCATTTTTGACTGCTAGGCTGGTCCCAGGTTCAGTCCAGGCTTAGTTCAATATTTGCCGAGAATGCTTGAGTTATAGTAAAATGGCATTGTTGCCTTTTGCTTCTGTAGTTCTTTGACGAGGCCTGCTGTAACTTTATCTTTATTTTATGGTAAATAAATGTGCTATGTATCTTATGGGCAACGTAAACTGAGTTAACGGAATGGCCTGAGGGTGCGAGAAAGGGGTGTGCGTATTGTACGTGGGAAGGTATTACGGTATAGTCTCCACTGCGGTGGGGGTGGGTGGGCATGGAGGGAGGAACTAAATTCCTTTTCCTTGGACCACCTTTGTCTGTCTGTCTGTCTCCTTGCCTGTCTGTCTGCCTGCCTGCCTGCACTATTTCTCCTTCCTTCTTTCTTTCCTTCCTTCCTTCCTTCCTTCCTTCCTTCCTTCCCTATTTCTCCTTCCTTTGTTCCTCCCTCCCTCCTTCCTTCACTATTTATCCTTCCTTCACTATTTCTCCTCTCTCCCTCCTTCCCTATTTCTCCTTCCTTCCTTCCTTCCTTCCCTATTTCTCCTTCCTTCCTCCCTCCTTCCTTCTGTATTTCTCCTTCCTTCCTTCCTTCCCTCCCTCCCTATTTCTCCTTCCTTCCTTCCTCCCTCCCTCCTTCCTTCACTATTTTTCCTTCCTTCCTTCCTTCCCTATTTCTCCTCTCTCCCTCCCTCCCTCCTTCCCTATTTCTCCTTCCTTCCTTCCTTCCTTCCTTCCTTCCTTCCTTCCTTCCTTCCTTCCTTCCTTCCTTCCCACACCTTTATTATTTTTACAAAAAACTTAATGCAGTGAACATATTTAATACTCTTTCCTCCTCCTATTTTCCTCACAACAATAAACCCCAGTGAGGTGGGTTGGACTGAGAGAGTCACTGTCCCAAAGTCACCCAACCAGCTTTCATGCCTAAGGCAAAACTAGAACTCACCGTCTCCTGGTGATTGGCCCAAAGTCATCCAGCCAGTTTTTGTGTCTAAGAAAAAACTAGAACTCACCGTCTCCTGGTGATTGGCCCAAAATCATCCAGCCAGTTTTTGTGTCTAAGAAAAAACTAGAACTCACCCGTCTCCTGGTGATTGGCCCAAAATCATCCAGCCAGTTTTTGTGTCTAAGAAAAAACTAGAACTCACCGTCTCCTGGTGATTGGCCCAAAGTCACCCAACCAGCTTTCATGCCTAAGGCAGGACTAGAACTCCTCATCTCCTGGTGATTGGCCCAAAGTCACCCAACCAGCTTTCCTGCCTAAGGCAGGACTAGAACTCCCTGTCTCCTTGTGATTGGCCCAAAGTCACCCAATCAGCTTTCATGCCTAAGGCAGGACTAGAACTCCCAGTCTCCTGGTGATTGGCCCAAAGTCACCCAATCAGCTTTCATGCCTAAGGTGGTGCTAGAACTCCCCGTCTCCTGGTTTCAAGCCTGATGCCTTAACCATTAGACCAAGCTGGCTCCTCGGAAATAATTATTTTAAAAGAATTAGAAACTATGAAAGCAGAAGAAGGGAAGGGCAAGGGAATAACAAGACAGAAGGACGTTAATAATAATAATAATAATAATAATAATAATAATAATAATAATAATAATAATAATAATAACAACGCAGCCACTTCACGAGTTTACCCCATTTCCCAGGAGAAAGCAAGATTTTTTGGGGGGGAGGGAATCATTTTTTCTTTACATTTTGGGTTATTTCCTCCTGTTCATTTACGAACACTGATTCTTAAATGCAGAAAGGGATGGTGAGAAACGCCTTTTTTTGACTAGAAACCCACAGATGCCTCCCTGTTTCTGGAACGGAGCAAAAGAACTCTTTGTACTCTGGAACATTCCCAATTTCAGAAAAAGCACACTCTTTTTAAGAGGAGTTTGCAGAGGCTCTCACCTCTGTAAAATGAGTTTTAAAAACCCAGCCTTGTACTCTGTGGGAGATAATGATAGGCCGATAAAGGAGATTATTTGTTGCTCGGGGTTGAAACGAGGGCTCCGTGGTGTTCTCTGAGCTTGGTCGGTTTTCTTCCAGATGTTTAAACCTCTGTAAGATTCCCAAAGGATGTTTTTTTTCAAGAGACAAACTGAACTTTCTGGGGTTTTTTTCTCTGAAGAGGTTTCGCTTCTCATCCCAGAAGCTTCTTCGGTTCTTTTTCAAGAGGCAACTGGACTTTCTGGGTTTTTTTTTCTCTGAAGAGGTTTCGCTTCTCATCCCAGAAGCTTCTTCGGTTCTTTTTCAAGAGGCAACTGGACTTTCTGGGTTTTTTTTCTCTGAAGAGGTTTCGCTTCTCATCCCAGAAGCTTCTTCGGCTCTTTTTCAAGAGGCAACTGGACTTTCTGGGTTTTTTTTCTCTGAAGAGGTTTCGCTTCTCATCCCAGAAGCTTCTTCGGCTCTTTTTCAAGAGGCAACTGGACTTTCTGGGTTTTTTTTTCTCTGAAGAGGTTTCGCTTCTCATCCCAGAAGCTTCTTCGGTTCTTTTTCAAGAGGCAACTGGACTTTCTGGGTTTTTTTTCTCTGAAGAGGTTTCGCTTCTCATCCCAGAAGCTTCTTCGGTTCTTTTTCAAGAGGCAACTGGACTTTCTGGGGTTTTTTTTCTCTGAAGAGGTTTCGCTTCTCATCCCAGAAGCTTCTTCGGTTCTTTTTCAAGAGGCAACTGGACTTTCTGGGTTTTTTTTCTCTGAAGAGGTTTCGCTTCTCATCCCAGAAGCTTCTTCGGCTCTTTTTCAAGAGGCAACTGGACTTTCTGGGTTTTTTTTTCTCTGAAGAGGTTTCGCTTCTCATCCCAGAAGCTTCTTCGGCTCTTTTTCAAGAGGCAACTGGACTTTCTGGGGTTTTTTTCTCTGAAGAGGTTTCGCTTCTCATCCCAGAAGCTTCTTCGGCTCTTTTTCAAGAGGCAACTGGACTTTCTGGGTTTTTTTTCTCTGAAGAGGTTTCGCTTCTCATCCCAGAAGCTTCTTCGGTTCTTTTTCAAGAGGCAACTGGACTTTCTGGGTTTTTTTTTCTCTGAAGAGGTTTCGCTTCTCATCCCAGAAGCTTCTTCGGCTCTTTTTCAAGAGGCAACTGGACTTTCTGGGTTTTTTTTTCTCTGAAGAGGTTTCGCTTCTCATCCCAGAAGCTTCTTCGGTTCTTTTTCAAGAGGCAACTGGACTTTCTGGGTTTTTTTTCTCTGAAGAGGTTTCGCTTCTCATCCCAGAAGCTTCTTCGGTTCTTTTTCAAGAGGCAACTGGACTTTCTGGGTTTTTTTTCTCTGAAGAGGTTTCGCTTCTCATCCCAGAAGCTTCTTCGGTTCTTTTTCAAGAGGCAACTGGACTTTCTGGGTTTTTTTTTCTCTGAAGAGGTTTCGCTTCTCATCCCAGAAGCTTCTTCGGCTCTTTTTCAAGAGGCAACTGGACTTTCTGGGTTTTTTTTCTCTGAAGAGGTTTCGCTTCTCATCCCAGAAGCTTCTTCGGTTCTTTTTCAAGAGACAACTGGACTTTCTGGGTTTTTTTTTCTCTGAAGAGGTTTCGCTTCTCATCCCAGAAGCTTCTTCGGCTCTTTTTCAAGAGGCAACTGGACTTTCTGGGTTTTTTTTTCTCTGAAGAGGTTTCGCTTCTCATCCCAGAAGCTTCCTCAGCTCTTTTTCAAGAGGCAACTGGACTTTCTGGTTTTTCTCTGAAGAATAACTGAGTTGGAAGGGACCTTGGAAGTCATCTAGTCCAACCCCCTGCTCGAGCAAGAAAGTCTATACCAGTGATGGCTAACCGTTTTGCCGTCATGTGTCAAAAGCGGGGGGAGCACGGGGGGGGTTGCGCGCGTGCGTGCCGACACCCATAATTCAATGCGCCCTGCCCCCCGCACATGCGACCCCCCCCGTCTGACCCCCATTTTGGCACGCAATGGCACTGGTAGGCCTGTTTTTCACCCTTCCCAAGCTCCAGAGGCTTTCTAGGAACCTGGGGAGGGCGAAAACGGCCTTCCCCACTCCCATGGAAGCTCTCCAGAGGCCGGAAACAGCCCGTTTGCCGACTTCCGGTGGGACCAGAAGGCCCATTTTTCACTCTCCTCAGGCTCCAGAGGCTTTCTAGGAACCTGGGGAGGGCGAAAACGGCCTTCCCCACTCCCATGGAAGCTCTCCAGAGGCCGGAAACAGCCCGTTTGCCGACTTCCGGTGGGACCAGAAGGCCCATTTTTCACTCTCCTCAGGCTCCAGAGCCTTTCTAGGAACCTGGGGAGGGCGAAAAACGGCCTTCCCCACTCCCATGGAAGCTCTCCAGAGGCCGGAAACAGCCCGTTTGCTGACTTCCGGTGGGACCAGAAGGCCCATTTTTCACTCTCCTCAGGCTCCAGAGGCTTTCTAGGAACCTGGGGAGGGCGAAAACGGCCTTCCCCACTCCCATGGAAGCTCTCCAGAGGCCGGAAACAGCCCGTTTGCCGACTTCCGGTGGGACCAGAAGGCCCATTTTTCACTCTCCTCAGGCTCCAGAGCCTTTCTAGGAACCTGGGGAGGGCAAAAAACGGCCTTCCCCACTCCCATGGAAGCTCTCCAGAGGCCGGAAACAGCCCGTTTGCTGACTTCCGGTGGGACCAGAAGGCCCATTTTTCACTCTCCTCAGGCTCCAGAGCCTTTCTAGGAACCTGGGGAGGGCAAAAAACGGCCTTCCCCACTCCCATGGAAGCTCTCCAGAGGCCGGAAACAGCCCGTTTGCTGACTTCCGGTGGGACCAGAAGGCCCATTTTTCACTCTCCTCAGGCTCCAGAGCCTTTCTAGGAACCTGGGGAGGGCAAAAACATCCTTCCCCACTCTCATGGAAGCTCTCCAGAGGCCGGAAACAGCCCGTTTGCTGACTTCCGGTGGGACCAGAAGGCCCGTTTTTCACTCTCCTCAGGCTCCAGAGGCTTTCTAGGAGCCTGGGGAGGGCAAAAACAGCCTTCCCACTCCCATGGAAACCCTCCGGAGGCCGGAAACAGTCCGTTTGTCGTGGGGCCAGAAGGCCCATTTTTCACTCTCCTCAGGCTCCAGAGGATTTCTAGGAGCCTAGGGAGGGCAAAAACAGCCTTTCCCACTCCCATGGAAGCCCTCCGGAGGCCGGGAAACAGCCCGTTTGCCGACTTCCGGTGGGACCAGAAGGCACGTTTTTCACTCTCCTCAGGCTCCAGAAGCTTTCTAGGAGCCTGGGGGAGGGCAAAAAAACGGCCTTCCCCACTCCTATGGAAGCCCTCCGGAGGCCGGAAAACAGCCTGTTTGCTGACTTCCGGTGGGACCAGAAGGCCCGTTTTTCACTCTCCTCAGGCTCCAGAAGCTTTCTAGGAGCCTGGGGAGGGCAAAAAAACGGCCTTCCCCACTCCTATGGAAGCCCTCCGGAGGCCGGAAACAGCCTGTTTGCCGACTTCCGGTGGGACCAGAAGGCCCGTTTTTCACTCTCCTCAGGCTCCAGAGCCTTTCTAGGAGCCTGGGGAGGGCAAAAACAGCCTTCCCCACACACACAGAGAAGGCCCTCTGGAGGCCAGAAACGTCCTGTTTCCAGACTTCCGGTGGGCCCGGAAGGCCCGAAAATCAGCTGGCCGGCGCACACATGCACACCAGAGCTGAGCTAGGGCTATGCTCGCATGCCCACCGATATAGCTCTGCGTGCTACCTGGGGCACGCGTGCCATAGGTTCGCCATCACGGGTCTATACCATTTCAATTATTATCCTCCTCCTTTTTTTCTTTACTCCCCCTCCAGTACGATCTACGGTGGCAGAAAACGAGGTTTTCGAACGCTTTGAATCGCCCCCCCCATCCCTCCCCCACAGCCTCCATTTTGCAGCTTTGGGAGAAAAATCCCTTTCCTTTCGGCCCCCAAAGTTCATTTTGCGCTGAGGCTTTTCCTGTGGGGATGCCCCAGGGAATGTTTCAACCTTGGCCTGAAATGAAACTCGTCAATAAATTAAATAAAACTGGAGAAGTCGATGGGTCTTTCTCGATGATGATGATGATGATGATGACGTAGGAAATCCTGCCTGTCTGGTCATTTGCTAATCATTGAGCAAACACAGCTGCCGCTCATTGGGCCTTCCAAGGTCTCCGTGACCTGATCATCATTTGCGTGTTTGCGACCCCAACTTCCTCTAAAGCGCAGACGCGTCAAAATCCTATCGCCAGGTCGCAGCAGCATCTGTTTGGCCCTGCAAACCTTTGGAGACCTCTGAAAGGAGAGGTCCCTGGCGTCCAGGTCTCAAAAGCTTATTCCTGTCCTCCTTAGACCCAGATCCTTTACACCAGGAAGTCACGTTTTTTAAAAAAACTTTCTGCAGCAAGTGGAGGGTTGAGGGAAGGAGAGAGGGGTCCCAGTGCCAATTGGAGAAGGACCGCTGGTGAGTTGTGCCAACGGGGAGTGCCAACTAGGGAAGGACTGGCCAGCCCAGCTTCTTGGAAAACAGCAAAAGCCATTCTAACATTGTACTGGGTTTTGTGAAGGAGGAGGAAGAGAAGAAGAAGAGGAGGAGGAAGAGGAGGAGGAAAGAAGAGGAGGAGGAGGAGGAGAGGAAGAGGAGGGAGGAGGAGGAGGAGGAGGAGGAGGAGGAGGAGGAGGAGGAGGAGGAGGAGGAGGAGGAGGAGGAGGAGGAGGAGGAGGAGAAGAACTGTACTTACGCACTGTAAGCCGCCCTGAGTCTCCGGAGAAGGGCGGCATATAAATCAAATAAAAAGAAGAAGAAGAAGAAGAAGAAGAAGAAGAAGAAGAAGAAGAAGAAGAAGAAGAAGAAGAAGAAGAAGAAGAAGAAGAAGAAGAAGAAGAAGAAGAAGAAGAAGAAGGGGAAGGAGGAAGAGGGAGGAGGAGAAGAGGAAGAGGAGGGGAGGAAGAAGAAGAAAGGAAGGAGGAAGAGGGAGGAGGAGGAGAAGAGGGAGGAGGAGGAGGAGGAGGAGAAAAAGAGGAAGGGGAAGAGGAGGAAGCGGAAGGAGAAGAAGAGGAAGAAGAAGAGGAGGAAAGAAGAGGAGAAGGCGAGAAGGTGGAGGAGGAGAGTAGGAGGAGGAGAGGAAGAGGAGGAGGCAGGAGGAGAAGAAGAAGAAGAAGAAGGAAGAGGGAGGAGGAGGAGAAGAGGAAGAAGAAGGAGGAGAAGGAGAAGGAGAAAAAGGAGGAGGAGGAGGAGGAAGCGGAAGGAGAAGAAGAGGAAGAAGAAGAGGAGGAAAGAAGAGGAGGAGGAGAGAAGGTGGAGGAGGAGAGGAGGAGGAGGAAAGGAAGAGGAGGCAGGAGGAGAAGAAGAAGGGGAAGGAGGAAGAGGGAGGAGGAGAAGAGGAAGAAGAGGAGGAGGAGGAGAAAAAGGAGGAGGAAAGAGGAGAGAAGGAGGAGGAGAGGAAGAAGAAAAAGAAGGGAAGGAGGAAGAGGGAGGAGGAGGAGAAGAGGAGGAGGAGATGAAGAGGAAGAAGAAGGAGGAGAAGGAGAAAAAGGAGGAGGAGGAAGAGGAAGGAGAAGAAGAGGAAGAAGAAGAAGAAGAGAAAAGGAGGAGGAGGAAGAGGAAGGAGAAGAAGAGGAAGAAGAAGAGGGAGGAGAAGAAGAAGAGGAGGAGGAGGAAGAGGGAAGAGCAAACTTTGCTTGCTGGGGAATTCTGGGACTTGAAGTCCTCCAGGCTTAAAGTTGCCAAGGTTGGAGACCCCTGCTCTGGACAGTTCTTAATGTTATCTTAACCCCCTTTAAATACCCTTTGTGGCCACAGACCGACACCCCCCCCCCTCCTAGACTTAACTCAAGATAGAAATCATAACATTTCTTCAAGCCTCCACAGACCCCTCCCCTGTGATGACACCACGGCCCCTATCCCAGGGGTTCCCGGGCCACAGGATGAGAACCACTGCTCTAGAGGACACAGGGGGTGAGGATGGGCTCTCAGGTAGAGGTAAACTCAAGTGCCCACCTTAGGTATGAAATGACTTTGGGCCAGTCCCTGTTTCTCAGCCCAACCCACCTAACAGGATTGTTGTTGTGGGGAGAATAGAAGGGGGAAGGTTCGCCATCTTGAATTGTCTGTAAAAATAATCAAGGTAGGATACATACAAAACAATGAAAATAAGTAATTGGAATCATCTCATTTTTATCTACTTTCCTTCCTTCCTTCTTTCCTTCCTTCTCATTTCTCCTTTCCTTCTCATTTTTTCCTTCCTTCCTTCTCATTTCTCCTTTCCTTCTCATTTTTTCCTTCCTTCCTTCCTTCCTTCCTTCCTTCCTTCCTTCCTTCCTTCCTTCTATCCTTCCTTCTCATTTCTCATTTTCTTCTCATTTTTTCCTTCCTTCCTTCTCATTTTTTCTTCCTTCTAATTTTTTCCTTCCTTCCTTCTCATTTCTCCTTTCCTTCTCATTTTTTTCCTTCCTTCCTTCCTTCCTTCTCATTTCTCCTTTTCCTTCTCTCATTTTTTCCTTCCTTCCTTTCTTCCTTCTCATTTCTCCTTTCCTTCTCATTTTTTCCTTCCTTCCTTCCTTCCTTCCTTCCTTCCTTCCTTCCTTCCTTCTCATTTCTCCTTTCCTTCTCATTTTTTCTGTCCTTCCTTCCTTCTCATTTTTCCTTCCTTCCCCTTTTTTCCTTCCTTCTCATTTTTTCTTCCCTCCTTCTCATTTCTCCCTTCCTTCTCATTTTTCCTTCCTTCCTTCCTTCCTTCCTTCCTTCCTTCCTTCCTTCCTTCCTTCCTTCCTTCCTTCCTTCCTTCCTTCCTTCCTTCCTTCCTTCCTGTTAGAACAAGTGTTTCTGCATCTTTCGTGAATCTTATAAACAGTTGGTTTTTCTCTGAAGGAGGAAGCAAAATATCTTCCAATTCATTCGTCAAACCTAAACAGATTTTACAGGCTGAGAAGGTTTGTCCGTGCAGATGTTTTATATATATATGTGTGTGTGTGTGTATGTGTGTGTGTGTATCTGTTATTTCTCTCACACACACTGCTCCATGGGCACGGAGAGTTTCCCTCCTTTTTCTTTCTCTTTGCTGTCGGTGTGTAAACAGGTAGAGCCAGACAAACAGTAATTTGTTCCACGCTTAAAACTTAAGCACCCCACTTCAGGCTGGGAAAGTTGATAAGATTTATTTACAGTAAGCAGATCACCAAGTTGAAGGGCCTGCGTGTGCTTGCTGGGAATACGGCTTAGGTATGTGCAGCCTTCAGTATTGGAGCGCGCTCTGCAAACGCATTCCCACGGATGGTGCCCTCCCTGCCCCTCCAAGCAAAACGAGCTTTCGTTTGATATTGTCTCAGTACAGGCAATAGTTCTCCGGGCACAGGTGGGTTTCACACAGTGGTGAAATCCAACATTTTTTACTACCGTTCTGTGGGCGTGGCTTGGTGGGCGTGGTGTGGCTTGGTGGGCGTGGCAGGGGAAGGATACTGCAAAATCTCCATTTCCACTCCACTCTGGGGCCAACTACAGGTGGTATTTGCCAGTTCTCTGAACTACTCAAAATTTCCGCTACCGGTTCTCCGAACTACTCAAAATTTCGCTACCGGTTCTCTGAACTACTCAAAATTTCCTCTACCGGTTCTCCGAACTACTCAATATTTCCACTACCGGTTTTCCGAACTACTCATTTCCTCTACCGGTTCTCTGAACTACTCAAAATTTCCGCTACCGGTTCTCCGAACTACTCAAAATTTCCTCTACCGGTTCTCCGAACTACTCAAAATTTCTGCTACCCGGTTCTCCGAACTACTCAAAATTTCCTCTACCGGTTCTCTGAACTACTCAAAATTTCTGCTACCAGTTTTCCGAACTACTCAACATTTCCGCTACCGGTTTTCCGAACTACTCAACATTTCCTCTACCGGTTCTCTGAACTACTCAAAATTTCTGCTACCCGGTTCTCCGAACTACTCAACATTTCCTCTACCGGTTCTCCGAACTACTCAATATTTCCGCTACCGGTTTTCCGAACTACTCAAAATTTCCTCTACCGGTTCTCCGAACTACTCAATATTTCCGCTACCAGTTCGCCAAACTACTCAGCAACTTTAAGACTTGTGGACTTCAACTCCCAGAATTCCCCAGCATGGAATTGCAGTGCACAAGTTTTAAAGTTGCCAAGTTTGGAGACCAGGGCAAACTCAATTTCATTGAGGGCCACATCAGGGTTGTGTTTGACCTCAGGGGGGGGAGGGGCCAGGGGCGGGGCATGGCTGGGGTGGGCATGGCCCGCTCAACGTCACTCGTGTCGGGGCCTGTGGTTTGCCCAAGTGCTCTGCCAGCGGAAAACGAGCTCCTGAGCTCCGTTTTCGCCTGCAACGGCCTCCTGCAACCCTCTGCCAGTGAAAACGGAGCTCGGGCGAGCCTCCCATGGCCCTTGCAAGCTCCATTTTCACTGGCAGAGCCACCGCGGGCTGCTCCTTTGCTCTCTTCCAGGGCGGCTTCGCGGGCCAGATCTAAGCAACTCGCGGATTCGATCCAGCCTCCGGGCCTTGAGTTTGACATCCCTGCTCTTAGAGGCATCCGGTTGATCCGTGGGGCAAACTGATTGCTGGGTATGGCAAGCTTGTGCTTGCGCCTAATCCAGCACAGCCGTATTCGTTGGGTGATTAAGTGTGTCAATCCAGCTTCGTTTATTCGCGCTTCAGCGTCTTTGCAGGAACACCAAGAAAACGGGTTTTCGGTGTGAGCTGGAACAAGCTTCCAGTCCAATCTGCTTTTCCCATCAAGGCGCTGAAGGGCTGGACTGCAGCCACTAACATATTTACCTCGATGATAAGTTTTATTACCCTCGGGCAGCTTCCTTCCCAGGAGCAATGCTCAGGATTGCATTATTTTAAAAAAAAACAACCCAACTTTTTCACTGGCAAATACATATATATATATAT
>NW_027257227.1:0-33578 GCF_029215685.1 Pituophis catenifer annectens
AATGGACAGGATGTAAACAAGTCTGTTATTGCATTTATTTACAAATGCTTTCAGCATTCAAACCTTGTAATGCATTTAAATTAAAAATGACAAACTAGGTAAAGCTTAAAGCTTTAAAAATTGTTAAAATCTAGGATTCCTGATATCCCTTTTAATCTCATTCTTGTGATAAACCCAAATTCTTTTTGGCCTGAATGAGCACAATTTATTAGTTATTTTTTCCAGCACACTTGTGTCTCATTGAAAAATGAGATCTCAATCACTTTCTGAAAGTTCATTTGCCATAGCATAAAGTGTATCCTTCTTCATCCAGAAAGAACAATTCTGTTTTTCCTCTTCCAGGCTCTTTTATATGGAAGTTGTTCTTACAAGGATTTGACCTCACCTTTGCTCTGTAGATCTGGTAACCAGATCTTGCTGTAATATGTAAACAGATAGTATGAAGTTAATTACTGAGTATCATGCGAAGAAGGGTAAGTCAGCAGCCTTCTATAACAAGAGTGGGAAACACATCAGTGTCATAAGAGTGGTAAAAAAAATCTAATTGGTGACAGAATAGATTTTGAGTACAATATTGGAATTGCTTATCACATTAACACATAATTTCAAGTTAAAAGTGCATTGAAATGTAAAGTCTCCTATATAAAGTTATATATAAAGATTTTCAAATATGTTCAGCACTTTTTCTCACCAATACTAGGAAAGACCACTGCATCACATTTTTGGACACTACTTAAAAACTACAATGCAGTGGAATGCAGTAGCCTGATTCTGGCAGATAAAAGTAGTTACAGCCATGTGTCACCTGTATTCCAGTACATTTTGGGGTAGAAGTGAAATGTTAATTCTTCTAAGCAAAGTCAACGGGGAAGCCAGATTCACTTAACTGGGTTACTAACTAATTAACTGCAGTGATTCACTTAACTGTGGCAAGAAAGGTCATAAAATGTGGCAAAACTCACTTAACAAATGTCTCACTTAACAGAAATTTTGAGCTCAATTGTCATAAGTTGAGAATTACCTGTAATACATCTCTGTATGATGTCTATCACTATTTAAGGGTATAGGGTTGAATTTCTGTTGTGACTTTTAAACATTGTTATATTCTTAGGATTGTAAACTGCCAAGAATTATACAGCTTTGGTGGTATTGAAATGAAATGATAAATTAAGGCCTAGTCAACAATTACTCAACATGATAAATTAAGGCCTAATCAACAGATACAACAGTCACTGGTCTCATTCGAGATGGTGATGAGTCTGCATATAGGCAGGAGATTGAACAACTGGCCCTATGGTATAGCCAGAAATATTTAGAGCTGAACACACTTAAAACTATAGAAATGAGAGTAGATTTTAGGACGAGCTCTCCTATTCTACCTTTTACTATATTAGACAGCACAGTATCAACAGTAGAGTCCTTCAACTTTTTGGGTTCTATAATCTCCCAGGATTTGAAATGGACACCTAACATTAGAACCATCATTAAAAAGACACAGCAAAGAATGTTCTTCCTGCATCAGCTCAGAAAGTTAAGAATGGTTCAGGCGCTCTTCTTGATAGAGGAACTATTGAGCGCGCCATTTGTACTTCTATAACTGTCTGATTTGTTCCAGCAACCAAACAGGACAGATACAGAGTCCCAATGGATACGGTAATTAGGAGTGCAGAAAAAACAGTTGCAACCAGCCTCTCTTCTGTTGAGGACCTGTATATTGCACAGATCAGAAAGAGGCTGAGAAAGCATCTACTGTCTCTCATCCTGGACATAAACCATTTCAATTCTTCCTCTCGGGACATCATTATAGGGCATTGCATGCCAAAACAACTAGACACAGAGACAACTGTGCCATTGTGCCATCACTCTGCTGAACACCTAATTCCCACCATACCGTCTTATGTCTAAGTATATTTACCAATGTGGTATGACTGTATTATTATCCTTCTCATCTTTCTACTAGCTTCTCTTATTGGTATCATCATTATTATTATTATTACTCTTGTTTTGCATGTATCCTGAGAGCTTCTGCACCAGAGACAAATTCCTTGTATGTCTAATCATCCTTGGCCAAATAAAGTATTCCATTCTATTTTCTAATCAGTAGGCTGAGGAGTACTATCTCAAGAAGGGTAGTTCTTTAGGGGAAAGAAACATTGGCTGAAGTGTTTTCAAGAATAGGCCACTCGGAACTAGACATGCTCATTGGTGATGGAATACTAACCATAAAAGGAAGGTGGAAAACCAGAATTATGCAAAGTCCATAGGGAAAGATTAGAATGAAAAATCTAGAATGTTGAAAAGGAAGATTTCCACATATTGTGCTGAGGACCCATATACTGTATTCCTGCTTATCCAAACAAGTGAGTAATTCAGACGTAATATATGAGAAGAACACATCCTAAACTGTTAGCAATAGAGCTGTATTCCTGGAAAGAGAACAATGTTCATCTGATGAGACCATCTGTTGATAGCTGTAAAGGTTTGATCTGTATTTTTAGGACAGCCATTAAAATATCTCTCCGGTGAGAGTCATGGTGACTTGCTGCATGAAATCCTTTGCCCACAAATGATGATAATTTCTGCTCCAAGTAGGTTTTAGTGGTAGGAAATTTAATACAATAAAGATTAATAAAATAAAAATAAACACTTTGTTCCAAGGATTTGTTGCTTCTCCTTATACAATCTTTTTAACCTTCCTTCTTAAACATTTCCTATGGGATTTTTTTTTTTATTATTATTATTATTTTTTTTTAAATAAACTTTATTGAGGTTTTTTACAGAACAAAAAACAAAAAAAAAAATATAAAAAATAGAAAAAAGAAAAGAGGAAAAACAAACATTCAAACAGAAACATAAAACATAAAGTACATAAATATGATAACATTTTCAATTAGTATCGGATGTGCAGTGTTTTAACTATTTACATAAATAGTATTTGGTGACATTTCAACTCACTTTTAACCAATATTTAATACACCTTTAGATCTTTCTTTCATTTTGTCATGCAACCACTTGTACCACCTTTCCCATACCATATAGTAAACTGACTTCTCATCATTTAATTCATAAGTTAATTTAGTCATCTCTGCGCACTCGAGTATTTTCTTAATTGTAAGCTCTTCTGGTGGTTGAGTTTTCTCTTTCCAGTACTGTGCATATGCCAATCTAGCGGCTGTAATTATGTGGATCATTAAATGTATCATTTCCTTTCTATATGGTTTCTTTATTATTCCCAGGAGGAAAATCTCTGGTGTTAGTTCAATATCTTCGTCAATTATTTCTTGTAACCACCTCCTAATTTTATTCCAATATCCTTTCGCTTCCGGGCATGTCCACCACATGTGGAAGAAGGTGCCTTGACCATGGCCACATTTCCAACAGTTGGGATGTATATTGGAATATATCTTTGCTAGTCTGGCCGGGGCTAGGTACCATCTATGCAACATTTTGTAATGGTTTTCCTTATATGCCACCGCTCTAGTAAGTTTAAGATTTCTGTTCCATGCCTCCTCCCATTCCCCAAAATTTATATCACGCCCTATATTTTTCTCCCATGCAATTATTTGGTTCTTTGTGACATCTTCGAACTTACCCTCGCCTAATAAATAATTGTATAGTTTTGCCAGAATCTTTTTATTTGTTCCCATCAGGACTTTATCCAATCCATTTGGTCCAAGTTCTAAACCGTATTGTTCTTTATCTCTCTGATATCTGGATTTTATTTGTGAATAGGTCCACCAATCTAGGATTATTCCTTGCTCTCGTAGGATGTCATTTGGTTTAAGCCTCCCTCCTTCGTCCAAAATATCTTTGTATCTGCCCATTTTCTCCCTCTCCCACCTATTTGGGTGGGTCAGGGCCTCCATCGTTGAGAGCCAATTTGGATTTTTTTTGTAATATTTCTGCCTAATCTGAGTCCATGTTTGAACCAAGGAGTCTCTAATTTTATGTCTGTGGAAATGTGTCTTCCTTTTCTTCTCCGTGTCCCAAATGTGGGCGTGCCAGCCTTTTTGCAAGTCATGGCCTTCTAAAGTGAGAATCCTCTCGTTTTCCAGGGTGATCCAGTCTCTTAACCAAACTAGCTTAGCTGCCCTGTAGTATGTTTCCCAGTCCGGGAGTCCAAATCCGCCTATATCTCTTTTGCCCCTTAAAATTTTAATGGAAAATCTCGGTTTTTTTCCCTCCCATATAAATTTTCTAATGATTTGGTCTAATTCTAAAAAAAAAAATTTGTTTAGATTTATCGGTATATTTTGGAATAAGAATAATATTCTGGGGAGGATGTTCATCTTAATTGTGGCTATCTTGCCCAAAAGTGATAGTTTTATTTTTTTCCAGCTATCTAGGTCTTGTTTCATTTTTCTAATTAGGGGAATATAATTGTCGTCTTTCAAGGTCGAACATCTAGATGTAATCCAAATTCCTAAGTATTTAATTTTTTTGGCAACCTGTAATCCTAATGCTTCTTCTATCTCGTTCTTCTGACTCTCAGTTGTATTCTTGATCAATACTTTGGTTTTAGTTTTGTTCAGTCTAAAGCCTGCCACCTCTCCGTATTTACTTAATTCCTCTAATACTTTAGGTCCCGATTCTATGGGGTCTTCAAGGATTAAAGCTACGTCGTCCGCAAATGCTTGCGTCTTGTAGGTCTCCTTCCTGATCTTCAAACCTTTTATTTCCTCGTTAGATCTAATTTTCCGGAGAAGAACTTCTAGGGCCAAAATAAACAATAAGGGGGATAGGGGACAACCTTGCCTTACTCCCTTACTAATTTGGAATGTTTTGGTCCTATCCCCATTCACCAGGATGCTCGCCTTTTGGTTATTATATATAGATTTAATCATCATTTCAAAATTTGTTCCGAATTTCATAATCTCAATTTGTTTAATCATAAATTTCCAATTTAGATTGTCGAATGCTTTTTGAGCATCAACAAAGATCAGAGCCATCTGTTTTCCGGGGTGCTCTTCATAATACTCTAGTGTGTCTAGCACGATTCTCAAATTATCCCTAATTTGTCTCCCTGGTAAAAATCCGTTCTGGTCTTTGTATATCCAATTATTTAAAATCTTTTTCATTCTTTCTGCCATTATACCCATGAATAATTTGTAGTCAGTATTTAGGAGCGAAATTGGTCTGTAATTTTGAATTTGTTTTAGGTCGGCACCTTCTTTCGGCACAAGTGTAACATGCGCCTCTTTCCATGACTCTGGGATTTTTTGATCTAACAATACATCATTAAAAATTTCTACTAATTTCGGTTGGAGTATTTCTTCTAATTTTTTATATATTTCCCCTGGGAATCCGTCAGGTCCTGGAGCTTTATTATTTTTCAATTTGGAGAGGGCTGTTTTTAGTTCTTCAATTGTAATCTTTCTGTTGAGCATTTCTTTCTCATCTTCAGTTATTTGTGGGAGCTCTGCTTTTATCAAATATTGTTCTATTTTGTCATCCGGTATCTCCTCTTCTTTGTATAGGGATTCGTAGTATTCTCTCACCCTATCCCGTTTTCCTTCCTCGTTAGACAATAGTTCGCCCTTAGAGTCTTCTAAGGTATGGATTATTCCCCTTTCATTTTCCTTTTTTAATTTATAAGCCAGCCACCTGCCCGATTTGTTAGTATTCTCAAAAAGATATTGTTTCGTTCTTTTCATTCTTTGTGCCAGCTCTTCTTGCTCCATAATATTTACTTTATGCTTCCACATCATCCAATTTTCTTTGGCAGCTTCATCTTCTGGGTTATCTTGGAGTTTTCTTTCTGATTCTCCTATGTGATTTAAATAGTCTTCCAGAATCTTCCTTTCTTCTTTATTTTTATGTGCAGTATATGAAATCGCGACTCCTCTCAGATAGGCCTTCATTGTATCCCATACTATTGCGCGAGATGTGCCTTTGTTTTCATTTTCCTTAAAAAAGAAGTTTATTTCTTCTTTGAATTTTTGTATACAGTCTTTATCGCCCAATAATTTAGCATTTAACCTCCACCTCCGTTGGTATTTCCTCTGAGCAAGCTTCCATCTAATTTCTAGCGGATTATGATCTGCCCAATCATTTGGGTTAATTACTGCTGTTCCGATTTCTAACCCCAAATTCCTACTAACCCATGCCATGTCAATCCTGGACCACGACTTTTGTGCATTTGAAAAGAAGGTATATTGCCTATCGTTTGGATGCAAGGTACGCCAAATGTCAATTAAATCTAGTTCATCGACTAACTCGAAAAAAGCTCTCGGTAGATTTGTCCTTTTATTTTTTTTTTTCTTTATTGCTCTTGTGATCCTTCTCCGGGTCCACAATACCATTGAAATCCCCTATCATACAGATTTCGTTATATGCCATTTTCACTAATTGTTCATGGAGTTTCTTAAAAAATTCTCCCTGTTTTTTATTTGGGGCATAAATGCCCACTATTAATACCTTGGAATTCCCTTTCTTAATTTCAATCATGAGGATTCTACCTTTTGTATCTTTGAATTTCAATTCTGCTTCAATTCCTTTTTTTACGTAAATTACCACCCCCCTTTTCTTTTTCTCTGCCAGCGAATCGAATGTTTGACCGAATTTTTTATATTCTAAATATTTACTCTCTTCTTTTTTTATGTGTACCTCCTGTAAACACATTATATCAACATTTTGTTTACCTAATTTTGTTAAAATTCTTTTCCTCTTTTTGTAATCATTTAGTCCATTGACATTTACAGATATTAGCTTCAAGTCATTCATCTCTATACCTCTATCTGATTATTGGTTCTTGTTTGTTTCTTACGGCCCTTACTGGTCTTGTTTTCTTCTCTTTGGCTTCTTCTTCTTCTTCTGTCTTCCCCTCTGCAGTTGCTTCGTTCGTATTCTGTTGGTGTAGGGCTTCCTCCTCCACTACTGCTGTTTCTAGTTCTTCCTTGCTACCCTGCTCTTCTTCCACACCTCTCAACTGGTCAAGGAAATCTTGTGCTGTACTCAGGCTTTCTATTTTGATTTTTCTTCCTTGCCAGGTTATTAGCATCCCTTCTGGGAGAAGCCACCTGAATAGTATCTTTCTTTTGTTCAACTGTATGGCCAAAAATCTGTATCCCTTCCTCATCTCCCGGACTCTTCTTGGTATCTGTTTTAGGATTATTATTTCTTTTCCTCGATATGTTATCTGTTCGTCTCTTGCCATGTTATATAGAATATCTTTAACTTTTTTCCGTGCGAAGCGGATATGTACTTCTCTAGGAAGCTTGTTCCTTCTTGCGTAGTTAGTCTGGACCCTGTATACGTCGTCCAGCTCCCTAATTATCGCCTGTTTGTCTTGATGAAGTGCATCAGCTATCAGTTCCGCCATCTTTTCACCTAGGTCTTCCTCTTTGTCCTCGACAACATTCTGAAATCGCAAGTAGAAGGAAGCCTGGTCCATCTCCAATTGGATTATTGAGTCTTCTAACTCTTTATTTTGACTTGTTAATGTTTGATCCACAATATCCAATTTCTTTTCAGTTTGGTCAATTCTAGTTTCAGCTTTTTGAATTCGTTGTTCATTATTAACTATTGATGTTTGGATTTCATTCATTTTCTGGTCCAATGCATGTATGTCTGATTTTAATTCGACATGGTTATTTAACAGTTTTTCCTGCATTGCCATCATTGTTTCTTGGATCAGGGTTAATGATGCTTGCAGAGTTTGCATTGCCAGGCTTTCTGCTGATTTTTGTGTCGCCGGAGAGGTTGTCGTTATAGTGGGATTAGAGGGAGTCTTTTTTCCTGTTTTCCCCGCTGTGAATGACATGCTTGTCATTTCTTTCAAAATTTTCTTTTGCTCTCTAATTATCCTATCAATGTTACTCCAAATTCTCATTCGCCAGTTGGCGCCTCTATTATCTTTTTTTTTTTTAAATATATATCTATATATATAGATATGGATTAGACAATTCAATACTATACAATCAATATATCAATTAATCAACAAGTCACAATCAATATATCACTATAGCAATTAATTTGGCTAAATATTGTACTTTTAAATGCTTAAAGTACTATAAATGCTGTAAATGGGAATTTTTGAATACTTGATTTTAAATACAATTACAGTTTTAAATATTATAAAAATACTAATAAATACTATATAAATAAATAAATACTATAAATGCTAAGCAGCGGAATATATATAGAAGATTTAAAATATCATAGCTTGAGAGTATATTATGTATATCTAAACCAAGAAAATACTGTAATTCTTATATTACTAAATATTAATAAGTTGATATATAGAATATGCAGAATTACTATAGATAGAAGTGAGTATCCTTAAATAATTAATTAAATGCGTGCAGATCAAATAACACTGTATAATAGTATTTCTTATAGGCAAATAAAAACAAGACTTAAACAGCCTAAAAATTAACAGTTCTTATTAATAACACTATTACTATGTAGAGGGTCAGGGGGTTAAGGACAGCGTTATAAAGAGTAAAAAGAATAAAGAGGAAAGCTATCAAGATACAATAAGGGACAAATGGTATTTTCCACAAAGAGGAAGTTTTTTGATTTTGATTTTTTTTTTTTTTCACTCAGTCAGCAATCTCCTCCAATCTCCTCCAATTCTTCCTTAGCCACAGCCGAAGCTCTATGGTAAATCTCGCAGCTAGATTGTCTCTATGCCTGTCCTTTTCAGCTTTTGCTCTGTCAGGCTTCTTTAATGGCTGCACTTCCTGTTCTCCGATACAGGCAAGTAAAATCTGATCTTCAGCTTAATTCACCTTCCCGCTATGGCCAGCAAATGAGGAACAAATTTTTCTGAGTTCTTATGTGTTCCTTGCTCCACCAAACCTCTTTTAACGCAGACAGTTTCAGCGCCCTCAGACTTTCCTTTTCTGCGCCGGCTAGACGAGCTCTGTGCCTTGGCAAACTGCTCTTTGATCTCCAGCGCCGCTCGGTTCCACTCTGAGCCCCTCGATCTCGTCTACGCCGACCCCTTTTTGATGTTTAGATCCACATAGGCAGGGAAAGTAGGTTTCGATCACGCCACTGCCACCTCCGATCTTCCTTGCTTCCTTCTAGTTGTCAGCTCCCCACAGCTTCAAGTCAGCCATTAAAAGGCTGACACACTCACGCTGGTTTGACAGAGCCGCCCGGATTTGCGAGAAGTGCTTGCGCTTCACTTTCTCGCTCGCCGGACTCCCTCTATTGTCCGCGGGGCTCTCCAGGTCCCGCGCCCCCGAAGGGATCCCCAAAACGTGGTGACAGGCAGTGTTGAGGAGTAGCGATCACTCACTCAGCACCATATCGCCGCAGCTCACCAACCGGAAGTCTCTTTTTTATTATTATTATTAGCTTAAATTTAGCTAGATGTAATCAAGCTTTATCTCTGATGCACTTTCCTTTAAAGATGCTCTGGGATTTTTTTTTTTTTTTTGCCTTTGAAATTTATTCATAGAATAGCCAAATATTGAAACTTTCCTCTGGTTGGAAAGTTCAGTTGTAACTTCCTGATTAGCCTTAAAGAAGATGGTCTCTGGATCTCTGAGGAAATGCCACTCCATTAGGCTGGAGCATGAGCTAAAAAACAAAGAGTTTTGATTCCTTCTCCACTAATTTCACTTTTGTGGGATTCTTACCCTTCTGGCTCAGGACAAACACACTGGATTGGTTGGTTCTACCTGAAGGAGGTAACCCTGCAGTATCCAAGTACCAAGTCCTAAAAAGCTTTACATGTTAATCATCACACCTTGTAGTCATAAATTTATTGGAAGCCACCACAAGACTTGTGTTTTATGATAAAGAAGTTATTCTTCCCACATTCCCAAACCTCATCGGGGAATCACAACATTTCACACTGATTTTAGAAAAAAAAAATACATGGAACAAATTAAGATTATGAATTAGAGTAGCAATTAGAATAGGCTTTCTGGGAAGACTAACTTAGAAAATTACATTAATCACAAAAGAGCCATTGTAAAAAGTTCATTTCATCCTTTCTTATTGGATCGAACACCCATATGATATTTACAACTAAGAATTAATGCCTGAATATATTATTTTCCTCTTCTCCATACTCTTTTCCTCTTGTGCTATGTCTTTTTGTTCATAAGTCTGAGATCAGGAACTATCAATGATTTATCTTTGCAACCCATTGGTTGATTGCTTGCTTGTCAATAGGCTGACTTCTCTCCCTCTTGGAAATAAAAATCTAATGTTATTAAATAGTTTAAGGCTAAAATTTTGCATGAAAACCATGATTCCATATTCACATTGTATATAGATCTCGTAGAATGTTTTGCCCATCTTAAGAAGCTGCTACAGTAATGAAAGATATTTAAATGGCAAACTATAGTCAGAATTGGTTCAGGCCATTATGGAGCCTGAGTAAAAAATGTCTCTCCCCCCCCTTTCCCATTTTATGTTCAAAGAGCTAAACAGGTGTGTACTGAAATACAATATAGAGATAGAATGGGGTCTCACCTGCTGCATCTCAGATGCAGAACAAATCAGAGGCATAAAGCAGGTATTGTGGAATAGGTAGATCTATTGTTCGGTTTTTGATTTTTCCTCCTCTTAGGACTGGCCATGCCATGACTTCGTGGCAGAAAACTTGCTTTGCTTGTATTCAGTCCTAGGATGCAATCTTTAGACTTCCTAATTAAAAAGATCTTTGGTATAAAATTGCATTTTCCTCATTAACTGTAAGATGGAGATGGCTGAATATGTTTCCAGCCAAAGTATCTGTTTTTGATACTTAAAGGGTTGTAATTTTCCTAGCTGAACATAAAACATATGCTTGAATGGGATCAGGAAATCATTGCTTTGAGATTTTCAAGAACGAATATACGGGTGATATATTCCAAACATAAAAATCATTGGCTTTGTGGCTTGCTTGCTTGCCTGTTTGTAGACTGCCTTCATTAAGGTTATAAATAATTCAAGTGGGGGAAACCCACACAGTATTCTTTCCTCCTTCTATTTTCCCAAAGCAACAATCTTCTGAGGCGAGTTGGGCTGAGAGAGAGTGACTGGCCCAAAGTCACCTAGCTGGGCTAAGATGGGACTTGAACTCGTGGTCTTCCAATTTCTGGCCTAGTGTCTTAACAATTTGCTATGATTTTAGGTGTTAGAACACAATAATTCAGTGTTAAATCTGACACTGGTGGTGATTGGGAAATTAAATTGGGATAGTGAGACCAGATTTTCAAGATGTTATCCTTAAAAAAATGTTTTGTAAGTCTTTGGTTTGATAATAGATATTGAACCTATAGTTACAGATTTGTTAAATATCTGCAATCTTTTTTGTGTTGGAGTGTTTTCAGCATGATTTGTTTTAATCTGTAATGTTAGTGCATTCAAGAACTTTGATACCAAACCTGGAAAATGAGATAGACATTTCAAAATAAAACGAAACTCTTTGGTCTCTCCTTCAGTGATGGAACGGAATGGAAGCCAAAGAGCCTCAAGTTCCCAATCTGAGGAAAGCAGCCTGCTGGACTTACCTGATGACATAACTCCTGAAAGCTTTCTATTGAAGCCGAACCCTGGGAAAGATGAAGCGTTTGATTTAACGCTGCCAGCAGTTGATGCAGGTAAAAGCTGTTACTATTCTTGCACTCACTTAAAGGTGACCCAGGCAAAGGAAGCTGCTTGTGCCTACAAGTCTAGTGAAAAAGCCTCCCAATTAAAAGTAGGAACTCGTGGGCATATGTCGCTATTCGCCTCATTAAGCATTGATCTCACAGTACTTCTTAGTTCAGGCTTCAGATTAGCAGCATTGTCCAGAATGATGTTGTCTTTCAAAACTCCCGCGCTGGCTTGAGAACAACCTCGTTGTTGCTGTATTTCAGCAGACTTTTTTACCTGTGTAATTCTATCATTTCTGTATTTCCCAGAAGGGGCTGTTTTGCCTGTGTGCTCTGAGTAACTAATATTACTTTCAGTTTAAAAATGAGGTTTGGAACATAATTACACTTGGAAATAAGCAGAAGAATAACACATACAAACGACCATATGCTGTCTGAACTATTTGCTTGTTAAAAACAATAGTGCTTTTTTTGAAGGGGGGGGGGGGGGCGGAATAGAAGATACTGGTTGGATTCCCACATCACATAACTAAAAAAAGAAAGACATTTCAACAGCTTGCTGTATAAAAAGGAGAAAAGTGCTTGATTCCGCAATACTCAGGCATATTAGTCTCTGTCCTTGTTCACATCTGTCAATTCCTTTTTTTTTTTTTAAAGAAAAATGAACAACAGCAATCTGCTGTCAACACTTCTGAATAGAGAAAAACTAGAGCCAACAACGGCTGGGTTCACACAGCACACAAAAGCAAAGGCATATTTTTTTGTGTGTGACTTAATATATTGTGTAAACCCAGCTGTGGTAGTTTGTAAACCATGGACCATGGGCTTAGAGTATTGGTTATTTGTGATTTATTCACTAAACCTTGGCCAAATAAACAACAGCTTAGCCAATATGTCAACCTATAGCAGCCTTTCTCCAATCTGTTGGCCTTTTGGAATGGTGGAGTTAAGAAAAGTGAGACAACAATAGTATATTGGTGGGGCAGTTTTTAAAGTCTCATTGCATCGCATCATGGTTTAGAATAAAAAAAAAGTGTCCTGTGAATTGTTTGTCGTCTTCATGTTTGTCTAGGCAAAATAAATGACATAATTGCCTTCTGTCTCTTAAACTCCTAATACAGGGTTTGTGGATTGGGTTTATTACTGTGTATTAGTTCTCAGTAAATCGTAAATTAAGATTATTGTGATAGGTTTTGTATAAAACCAACATAGCATCATAACTTTCTTCAAAATTGTTCATGGTATCAAAACAAAATTGTTTTCTCTGTGCTCTGTTGTTGACTCTTATAAATGATTCAGACCTCTCTTGCCTCAGGAGTACAGAATTCTGCACTTTCTGTATATGTGATTTTTATATTATGAATTGCTGTATCTGGTGACATTGTATTGTTCGCATGATTTCATGTATTATGAAATTCCTTCACAAAGAGATTTCTCTGTAGGAGCTAAGATGCTGCACCTTGTATCTTGCGCTATTTAACACCAATAATCCTGTTTCCCTTCTTTAATTTGTATAATGTCTTTAAATCTTCCTATTGGACAGGTTCTTGCTGAAGCTGAGTTAGTTCTGAAGTGTTATATGTAAGAAGAAATTTGTGACATTTCTGCTCAGATCTCCAGTTGCAGATTCTGGATTCTGATTCCTTGCTCCACCATTAACAGAGATTTAGATTCCAAAACAATAATAACAGAACAGAATAACAGTGTTAGAAGGGATCTTAGAGGTCTTCTAGTCCAATCCCCTGCTCAAGCAGGAGACCCTATATCATTCCAGACAAGTGGCTGTCCAATCTCTTCTTAAAAGCCTCCAGGGATGGAGCATCTACAACAGGGGTGTCAAACTCGCATCCTCACGGCATCATCACATGATGTATCACGACTTCTTTTCCCTTCGCTAAACCAGGCGTGGGCATGGCCAACACGTGATGCATCTGGGCTACGAGTTTGACAGCCCTGATCTACAACTTCTGAAGCTATTCCATTGGTTAATTGTTCCCACTGTTAAGAAATTTCCCCTTAGCTCTAGGTTGCTTCTCTCTTTGACTAGTTAAGAGGGCAATTAGAATACCGCCTCTACTAGCACTTCTATTACAGCTTTAACTGGTGTTAAAAGAATATGTTTGTCAATATTTGTTTCCATAGTTCTCTTGGAAAAGAAATAATTGGGCGACTACAGCAAATGATTGCATTGCTTATCGTTAGTGCTTTCTTTTCTGTTATAAATGTGTAAACATCTAATAATCTTTTCTAAGGTTTTCTTTTAAACATGCCAGAAATGCTTCATTTTCTGGCAAAAAAATTACTGTGGCAGAGTTCCAGAGGGAGAAATAGTGGACTAAAGATCACTCTGGAAAAAGGAAAGCTGACAACCATGGGAAAGAATGAAGAGTTAGTGACTGGCTCTTCATGTCGGCTCTCCCAGATAAACCAAACATGAAGTATGACTAGAATTATATTATATTATAAGCTACATTAACAGAATCTTGCAAGTCTGAAAGTACAGGAGGCCTTTTAATGTTTGAACCATTAGGATATGTAATTCCTAAGTTTCTTTCCCTGACCATTAAGCCACTGGATGCTTCTGCCTCGGTTGCCTGATTCTTTCTTGGTAGCATCTTTTCCTTTCATTCCCTAAGGTCATCCATACATTCCATTACACTTTAGACTCTCTCTGAACAGGGAGAGGATGGAAGATTGCCTATAGCTCACCCTATTTTTGGCCTCTGCGCATCCCATTTTTGGCCTCCATACAGCCAGCTGGGTCCCTTGAATTGCATACATGTGCACTGGAGGCCCGAACACCAGCTGGGGGGCGCGCGCATGTGCAGCTGCAGATGAATTGGGCAACAGCTCTTGTGCCTGGAAAGATGGCTTTACGTGCCACCTCGGGCATGCATGCCTTAGGTTCGCCATCACGGATATAAGACTATGTACTAATAGTTTCTTCAGAAGTAAGTCCTATTGGATTCAGTGGGATTAATTAACTAAAAAGGACAGCCATATAGAGCTGTCAACTTTTCTAAGTAATTATTTTATAACTGATTTGTTATAAATCAGTCCATCAAATTTGTTTCATAAGAAATAAATGAAAACTTGCAAGCTTCTGCAGGCAGGAAACATATGAAAGAGGAAGAATCACGGGAAGAAACAGCTTTAATCAGCCATATTGTAAAAATGATCAAAGGTAAAAAAGCTTCCACTAGGGGGCTGCCAAAGAATTGTTTATACCGCACAATATTTTGATTTTCTAGTTTCCTATGGAAGAAGCCGGAGCCTTTGCTAGAAGAATCTGCTGTATATTTCTGCAGCATTCCGAAATCTGTCACAATTTTCAACATACTGCCTTCCAGGTGTAATGCTGTTTAGATTTGATATTTTAATATTTTTAGGATTAAAAAGTTTTGTTGGAAACTCTGACTTTCCCAGATTAAACATTCAATCTGCGTATAACACTATTTTTTATTTTTTATACATTGCATATATCTTGATTACCATATGCACAAATGGTAAGGATATAGTATTTTTCTCTCTCTCCCTCCCTTCCTCTCCCTCCCTCCCTCCCCCCTCTTCTCTCTTCCCCCTCTTCTCTCTCCCTCTCTCTCTCCCTCCCTCTCTCTCTCTCTCTCTCTCTCTCTCTCTCTCACACACACACACACACACACACACACACACACACACACACAGATAGATATATAGATAGATCTTCTCCAGGATATGTTTTCAAATCAGGAGTGGGTTCCACTTACCTTGACTACCAGTTCGCAACGGGAGTGCACACATGCATGCTTCACTCACACATGTGCACTTCTGTGCATGCGCAGAAGCCTCTGTACATGCGCAGATCACCCATGATGATGTGGTGGTGGGTGGGCGGAGCCTCCTGCCGGTTTTACTACCGGTTCTATAGAACCGGACCGAACTGGGAGCAACCCACCACTGTTCCAAACCTTCAGGTCTTCCAACAGTGTACCCACTGGGTCCAACTGCCTTGCTGCTTGATTGTGTTCCTCTCCACATTTTCCATCATTATCAAAAAATAATAATTGGAGCCTTATTTGTGTCTGAAGTGAGAGATCTGGATTTGTTGGATGATCCATTTGTTCCATTTCCTTGACTATCCATGGTATTTTCACAAATCTTCTCCATTACCAAATTTCAAGTTTCAACACTTTCTACTCTGCTTCTTTAAAGTCCAGGTTTTGCCTGGGGAAAACCATTGCCTTCATGATCCTACTCTTTGTAGGTGTAGACATATCCCAACACATGAATCACTTTTCCAAGACCATCATGGCAATTCTACCAAGTGCTAATCTGTGGAACATGTCTTGACTGCTGATTCCTTCACCGTTGATTATTGATTCTAAAAAGGCAGAAGCTGTCTACCACTTCAGTATCTTCATAGTCAGCTTTAAGACTGATTGATGTACCTGTTGTCTTTATTTGGCCACCTTTATTACTGATCCCTTTTTTTTCACTCTGCTCCTTGGTTTTCATTAACAGCCCCCAGACTAGTGTCATCTGCAAAGTACAGGTTTTTGATGATTCTTCCGGCAGTTTTAAAACTACACCCATCTTCTTTCAATGCAGCTATTCCCAGTATATATTCAATATAACATCTGAATAGGAAAGCATTCATCCTTGTCTCACTCCTTTGTCAGTCTGCTTACCATGTTCCATTTGGAATGTACTGTGTATAGTATGAGGCAGTGAGATTCAGTTTTTCCTAAGCATATTCCATAATAGTCAACAGAACTGAAGGATTTCCTGTAATCAATTAAGCACATAGTGACTTTCTTTGGCTTTCTCAATTATCAGTTTTGCATCGGCAATAATGTTTTGTGTTTCTTGACCTTTTTTAAAGCCAACTAGAACAGGGGTCCCCAATCCGTTGTCTGTGGACTAGCAACGGTCCATGGCATGCCAGAAACTGGTCCACACAAACAAGTGAAGCCCCATCCGCAGGATGCAGGCAGCATACAAAACCACGCTCCCCCCTCCCCGGTCCATAGAAAAATGTCCATGGAACCAGTCCTTGATGCCCAAAAGTTTGGGGGCCACTGAGCTAGAACATCTGGCATTTCTCTTTCCATGGAGGCTTCTAATTTGAGTTGGATTATCCTAAGTATTATTTTGCTTGCTAGAAATTAAGGATATTATATGATAATTATATGATAATTAACAATCTGTTAAATCTCCTTTGGTGTTGGTATATAGACTGACTTCTTATCTGTTGGTTGTTGCGTCGTTCTCCAGATTTGTTGCCATAGTTTGGTTAGACTACCTTTACAGATTTTTCTATTACATGCCATATTCAATAACAAATATCCCATTAATTCCTGTAGCCTTTCAACTTGGCAATAGCCACAGTACGGATATAATTTCATATTCTAGTGCTAGAGGTTCTTTAAGTAGAGAGTAACTTCTAAGATACCTTTGATGCTGACATCTGTACTTGATGTTCTGCATATGCTCGACTATGTTCTCTTACTAAGTTTCACTGTTTTTTTATTTCATTTTCTTTGCTTAACTTCAAATCCATCATAATGATTGAGTTCTATTCTGTAGAACCGACCATGCAGAAAGAAAGAGAACAGTTGAAAAACTGTGACTAATCTGCTATATAGTGATTGCTTCTTTTTTGCCCATAGAGCACTTCTGGATAATACCATGATTAAATTATTTTGAAAAGTCCGTAACTCTTAATAAGATTGTGTGCCCCCACCTTTATCCCAGCATAAATCATTCAACAGTATGGCCTTTCTAAATTAGTGCTTTCAAATATGTTAGAATTTAACTCCTCAAGCGTTGCCAACTACTAGGGAAGGCTATGTTATGATGTCCAAAACTATTCTGGTTGTAACCCATGTGCTAACTCAGGGATGTCAAACTTGATTTCATTCAGGGCCGCATCAGGGTTCTGTTTGACCTCGGGAGTGCCGAGGTGGAGGGGCCAGAGTGGGCGTGGCCAGCTCGACATCAATCCTGTCGGGGGTGCCTGTGGTTGCCCGAGCACTCTGCCAGCGAAAACGGGCTACCAAGCTCCGTTTTCAGCTGCCATGGCCTCCTGCAATCCTCTGCCAGTAAAAATGGAGACCGTTTTTGCTGGCAGAAGCACTGCAGGCCAGTCCTTTGCTGTTTCCAGGGCGGTCCCGTGGGCAAGATCTAAGTACACCATGGGCCAGATCCGGCCCCCGGGTCTTTAATATCCCTGTGCTTACTGAACACCTTCTCACCCATTTTATATCAATATCCTTGTACTTGGTACAAGAATTGGAGCTTAGGTAAGTAGTTTACCCGTCCCAGATTCTTTGAGAATTTTCTTTTGATAATTTTTGCAACCCAAAGACAAAATAGTTTACATGTATGCTAGTTTAAGAAATATTAGGGGCATTAGGTAACCAATCTGGGCTAGAATTTCAAAGAACTTTTTACAGTTAAATTTACAAAATGTTCTTTTAAGAGAAGAAATTCATTTATATTCATGTAGATTTTTTCTTTTCTGATAAGTGATATCCTTCCTTCAAGACTGAACTTTCTATATTGCCTTGAGCAAGAATGGAAATACGCTGAGCTGTGAAGCGAAACAGGAAATTAAATTTTAATCTGTAAAACTGAAGTGTTTTTTCTAAGATAGAAAACAACCTATATTTTATGTAACATTTTCCAAAGCAAAATAAATTCAAAATGTATCAAGTAGAAGATATTGTAGGGGATATAATGCAGTTGATATCTTTGAGGAGCAATAACTGTTTATTCTATAGAGAATCGAAAGAGAAGATTTAATTTTTATTCACGCTGAAAACATACCATCTTTTGCTATGTATAAGATTACTGAAACTCAGTTATTTTAATTAAAAAGCCTTCTTCTTTTCCCCCGCCCCCTTACAGGTAGTCCTCTACTTACAACAGTTCATTTAGTGACCATTCAAAGTTACAACAGCACTGAAAAAAGTGGCCGATGACATTTTTCACACATATGACCTTTGTAGGATCTCCATGATCATGCGATCAAAATTCAGATGCTTGGCAACTGGTTCACACTTATGAATGTTGCGGTGTCCCAAAGTCATGTGATCCCCTTTTGCAACCTTCTGGCAAGCAAAATCAATGCGGAAGCCAGATTCACTTAACAACATATTACTAATTTAACAACTGCAGTGATTCACTTAACAACTGTGGCAGGAAAGCTCTTAAAATGGGGCAAAACTCACTTAACAAATCTTTCACTTAACAACATAATTTTTTTTTTATTTTTTTTAATTTGATTTATATGCCACCCTTCTTCGGAGACTCAGGGCGGCTTACAATGTGTTAAGCCAGTGGTTCTCAACCTTCCTAATGCCGCGACCCTTTAATACAGTTCCTCATGTTGTGGTGACCCCCAACCAGGGGTGGGTTCTAAATTTCTTTTACTACTGGTTCTGTGGGCGTGGCTTATTTTGTGGGCGTGGCGTGGAGGTCATGTGACTGGGTGGGCGTGGCTAGCTGGTCATGTGACCGGGTGGCCATGGCTATGTGTATAGGGACTACTCAGAGGGCTGATAAAAGTCATTTCTGACAGGTCCTCGCACTTTTGACTGGTCCTCACACTTATGACCATCCTCACATTTATGCCTGTGCAGCATTCTTAACAACCATGTCACTCATTTCACAACTGCTTCTCTTCAACATGGTATAAGATAGGGCAAAAAACGTAAAATGTGAGGACAGTCATAAATTCGAGGACTGGTCAAAAGTGCAAGGACCAGTCAAAAATAACTTTTTCAGCCCTCTGAGTAATCCCTGTGCACAAAAGGACTACCCCGAGGGCTGAAAAATGTGATTTCTGACAGGTCCTCGCACTTTTGACCGGTCTTCGCAGTTATGACTGGTCATCATTTATGCCCATTGTACCATTCTTAACAACCGTGTCACTCATTTCACAACTGCTTCTCTTCACCATGGTGACAAGATAGGGCAAAAACATAAATTGTGAGGACAGTCGTAAGTTCGAGGACTGGTCAAAAGTGTGAGGACCAGTCAAAAATAACTTTTTCAGCCCTCTGAGTAGTCCATATGCATAAAAGGATACAGCAATAGAGAGGGATGAAGGAAGGGAAGGGAAATTAGAATAGGAGTGAAGGTAAGAGAGAGAGGAAGAGAGGAGAAGGAGAAAGAGGAAGTAGGGAGAAGAAGAGGAGGGGGGAAGAGAAAGTAAGAAAGAAAAGAGAGGGGTGGTAGGTTTGAGGAGAAAGATTGCTGTACAATAAAAAAGATGAAAGGGAAGAAAGCCAACCCCAAACAAATATAAAGATATTAAGATAAAGAATGAATTGTTAAACTTTAAAGAATAAAAGAGAACAAATAGGAATAAATAGCAATAATTAGAAACACACATACAAACATACAACGTATTTTCTTTGAACAGAGTATTTGGCCGGTCCAGAAATTTAAACAGTTGTAGGAGGTTAGCACCCACCCCTTTCCTAGAAGAATGAAATATTTTGGGAAATATTAAAAAGGCAGAATATTATATTTCCCTGCCTGGATGAGAAATGGAGAAGCATATTTTACAGACAAAGCAGCTCCCACCTTCCTGCCCCTCACCCTTTTTTAATGGGCCAGAGCAGAAAGTCAATCCTTTGTCAAAGGACATTTGCAACACAATAGCAACAGAAACTAACACAATGGGCCCCATCAAGCCATGTGATCCTGTCCACCATTAAAACATCTTTCCAAGCAGTCTCCATGTTTCCAGTGTCTTTTTCCCCACTTGGAGCAGAACCCAGAAGGATATTTTTTCCAACACAGTATTTAGTCATTTCAATTAAATTTACAATTTCTATATTTCCTTTTTACCATATTTATTCCTCATCTATTTTAAAAAAAAACCAATATTACCCTTCATCCTCATCTCTAATCTTAATCAAATTCAATTTTTCCCTTCTATTCTATATTATACCCCTTCGCATTGTCATCTATTTTCATATCCATCCTCACATTGGTTAATTATGTAATACAGTTGTTTAATACAAATTCAACATTTTAATATAAATCAATTAGTTATATAACTATCTTTTTTTGTATATTAATCAATATGAACATGAATATTCCAATTATTTCCATGCAATCCAATTTCTTACAAATCAATTAATTATATTTACCAATTATAATAAACCAAATAATTTCCCCCATATATTCCTCCAAACCACAACTTAACCGTTTCTGCTTTCAACACAATATACAATTAATAGTATCTCAATTATTACAATTCCCTAGTTAAATAGAGCTTTTTTTCTTTTGTGTTTTAAAATCTTGAACCTCCTCTTGCCCTAAATTTCCCATTGTTTGCAGTTTTGTACCTACCTTTTTTGGTGAGGAAAAAGAAAAAGAAATCTCTCTGCCTCATTTTGTCACGTTGCACCAAAGACCCTGCTTTCTCTTTCTCTTTTCAGCATAGCTAGGGGGAAAAAAAATTGCTCCAGGAATTTACCTCTTTGCAGCTAGCTCTTTGAAGCCCCGTGGCAAGAATTTAAAGTTTTTTTTCCCTCTAGCCATCAGCTGGGACTCCGGAGGCAGCAATAGATTGGGAGTGGGCGGGGTAAGCAAACGGCGACCGGGCGATCCAACAGAGGCAGAAGGTGAGGGTGAGTGAAGGCGTGGGGGGGAGAGGGCTTTGGCGACCCCTGTGAAATAGCCGTTCGACCCCCAAAGGGGTCGCGACCCCCAGGTTGAGAACCGTTGTGTTAAGCAATAGCCTTCATACTTTTGTATATTTTATACAAAGTCAGCTTATTGCCCCCACAAACTGGATCCTCATTTAACCTACCTTAGAAAGGATGGAAGGCTGAGTCAACCTTGAGCCTGGTAAGATTCGAACCTGCAGTAATTGCAGGCAGCTGTGTTAATAACAGGGTGCTTTAAACCACTGTACTACCAAGGCTTTTCATTTAACAACAGAAATTTTGGGTTCCATTGTGCTCGTAAGTTGAGGACTACCTATATTTGAAGAACTGCCTCTTCTTTATTTTATTTTCCCATTCCACCAGATCTGGCAAAAGAGGACAGGTTACAGGTTCCAACAGTTAGGAACATTGGTATGTAGCTAGTAGGCCTTTTCTGCAGTGGTGTCCGCACTGTGAAGTCTCCCTCCTGAGATGAAGTTGTTTGCATCACTTCTGAATTCCTGAATTCTGAATTCCTGAAAGTCTTAAGACCAGGCTATGCCAGCAAGCCTGGGGACCCCAGGGGACAGGTGAACTTGTGAGATGGCTCCATTATTATTAATATCTTCTTGTCTGTTCTTTCCTTGTGTGTTCCGGTTTTTATAAGCTTTTAACGGTTTTATAATTATGATAAAAGATACGTATTTATTCACTCTTTTAGATTTGTTGTATATCCAAGGTTGCTTTCAGGAAGACAGGTAGCTACAGTCAGGTCCATAAATATTGGGACACAATTCTAACATCTTTGGCTCTATACACCACCACAATGGAGTTGGAATGAAACAAATACAATGTGCGTTAACTGCAGACTGTCAGCTTTAATTTGAGGGTATGTACATCCAACTCAGGTGAACGGTGTAGGACTTACAGCAGTTTGCATATGTGCCTCCCACTTGTTAAGGGACCAAAAGTAATGGGACAGAATAATAATCATAAATCAAACTTTCCCTTCTTAATACTTGGTTGCAAATCCTTTGCAGTCAATCACAGCCTGAAGTCTGGAATGCATAGACATCACCAGACGCTGGGTTTCATCCCTGGTGATGCTCTGCCAGGCCTCTACTGCAACTGTCTTCAGTTCCTGCTTGTTCTTGGGGCATTTTCCCTTCAGTTTTGTCTTCAGCAAGTGAAATGCATGCTCAATGGGATTCAGGTCAGGTGATTGACTTGGCCATTGCATAACATTCCACTTCTGTCCCTTCAAAAACTCTTTGGTTGCTTTTGCAGTATGCTTTGGGTCATTGTCCATCTGCACTGTGAAGCGCCGTCCAATGAGTTCTGCAGCATTTGGCTGAATGTGAGCAGATAATATTGCCCGAGACACTTCAGAATTCATCCTGCTGCTTTTGTCAGCAGTCACATCATCAATAAATACAAGAGAACCAGTTCCATTGGCAGCCATACATGCCCACGCCGTGACCCTACCACCACCATGCTTCACTGATGAGATGGTATGCTTAGAATCATGAGCAGTTCCTTTCCTTCTCCATACTCTTCTCTTCCCATCACTCTGGTAAAAGTTGATCTTGGTCTCATCTGTCCATAGGATCTTGTTCCAGAACTGTGAAGGCTTTGTTAGATGTTGTTTGGCAAACTCTAATCTGGCCTTCCTGTTTTTGAGGCTCACCAATGGTTTACATCTTGTGGTGAACCCTCTGTATTCACTCTGGTAAAGTCTTCTCTTGACTGTTGACTTTGACACACGTACACCTACCTCCTGGAGAGTGTTCTTGATCTGGCCAACTATTGTGAAGGGTGTTTTCTTCACCAGGGAAAGAATTCTTCGGTCATCCACCACACTTGTTTTCCATGGTCTCCCAGGTCTTTTGGTGTTGCTGAGCTCACCGGTGCATTCCTTCTTTTTGAGAATGTTTCAAACAGTTGTTTTGGCCACGCCTAATGTTCTTGCTATCTCTCTGATGGGTTTGTTTTGTTTCTTCAGCCTAATGATGGCTTGCTTCACTGATAGTGACAGCTCTTTGGATCTCATCTTGAGAGTTGACAGCAACAGATTCCAAATGCAAATAGAACACTTGAAATGAACTCTCGGCCTTTTATCTGCACATTGTAATTGGGGTAATGAGGGAATATCACACACCTGGCCATGGAACAGCTGAGAAGCCAATTGTCCCATTACTTTTGGTCCCTTAACAAGTGGGAGGCACATATACAAACTGCTGTAAGTCCTACACCGTTCACCTGAGTTGGATGTACAAACCCTCAAATTAAAGCTGACAGTCTGCAGTTAACGCACATTGTGTTTCTTTCATTCCAACTCCATTGTGGTGGTGTATAGAGCCAAAGATGTTAGAATTGTGTCTATGTCCCAATATTTATGGACCTGACTGTATATTAGATAGATAGATAGATAGATAGATAGATAGATAGATAGATAGATAGATAGATAGATAGATATAGCTTGTTTAGTTTCCTTTTTTAAAAAAAGAACATTTTTTGAGCTTCCAATTGCTAAAAGCATTAAAAAAATAATTGCAATGTTAACATAACACATCAGGCTTTCTGGATAGTTCACATTCCAGAACAGACTGAGAAGTTTAGATGGAGGCTATCATGAATGAAATAAAGGCTAAAGGCAAGTGGTTTGTCTAGCAATCATTTTATAGGAAGTTTGGGGCAAGATTGGTAGTATTCTGGAAGAGAATTCTCATTAAATCTTCTCTTTTCCTCTGTCTTTTGCATTTTTCCTCTATTCAATCATGTCCAGTTCTCGTAAACACATAAACAAACCTTGCTGTTTTCTTGACAAGTTCCCACCTCCCACCCCTATTGTCCTCTTTCTAGGGCTGAGAGAAAGTGCTGGTCCAAGATTACCCAGCTGGCTTTGTGCTAGGACTGGAACTCACAGTCTCCTGGTTTCTAGGCCAGTCTAGTCTAGACTACTCCTGGAGTAGTCTAACCACTACACCAAATGGGTTCTCTCATATCAATTTCTGTAGCCTTCTAAAATCATCCAGCTGGCTTTGTGGCTAAGGCAGGACCAGAGCTCACAGTCTCCTGATTTCTATCCTGATGGTTTAACCACCAGACCAAACTGGCTCTCGTTTTGCATAAAATCATTTCTTAAAAATTGTTGCTTGGACTACAGAGCATATCTATAACCCCTAACTTGCATCATCCACAGATTATATGTATACCTACAGAATTCCTAGCCAGCTGTTTTATAGGGATCAGATACATCTGCACTGATTCCTTGACTCATGGGTTTGATACTCTCGTTTGACAGTGTTTGTCATTTTGCATAGCACAGTTCAGCTTGCAATTCTTCCAAATGATGTAGTCAGTGGTGAAATCCAATTTTTTTTATTACCGGTTCTGTGGGCGTGGGTTGGTGGGCATGGCAGGGGAAGGATACTGCAAAATCCCATTCCCTCCCCACTCCTGGGGGAAGGTTATTGCAAAATCTCCATTCCCACCCCACTCTGGGGCCAGCCAGAGGTGGTATTTGTCGGTTCTCCGAACTACTCAAAATTTCCGCTAACGGTTCTCCAGAACCTGTCAGAACCTGCTAGATTTCACCTCTGGGTATAGTCCTTTGATAGTGCGGGGGATTGTTGCCGAAGCCCATCTCATGTGAATCCTTGTTTAAGACCCTGGGGTTTTATAATGTCTCTCATCTACTTGCTATCTATGATTTTTCATCCATTTCTCTTTCTGATATTCTATGATCCTCCTCGTGTGATCACCAAGTTAGTTTGTTTGTTTATAGAATTTATATGGCTGCCCACTCACTTTCAGTGACTCTTGGCAGCTTACAAAAAATAAAAATAAAAACCCATTATACAAAGAGTAAAAACAATAACCCCTTACCTCCCTAGAGACTTGTTGATCTCCGTTTCCATCTACAGCCAACAGTCTTTGGTTATACTTTTGTGGCAAACTGATTGGAGTTCATTATAGAATAGGACAGAATATACGTGGAACAGGGCAATATATAAATGAAAACCTGTGATTAATTCTGATGGTGACTTAGCCTCCAGAGAGCATTTGCAACATTAAATAAGACTGGAATCTTCAGCAGTATGCCTTTGGATGTATCCATCCAATCAATAGGTTTGAAAAACCAAGAAGTCAAGAGATTGTTCAGTGCTTGAATGCTAAAAGTGCATTGTCATTCTGTATCTCTAAATATGCATCTGAAAGCTCAAAAGCTACAAAAGTTGAAAACTGCATATACTGTTGATTTGTTTGCTTGCGCGTTTGTGTTGCTTCCGTGTCTTTTTTCCTCCAAGGAATTGAAAGTGTCAAATTCTCTTCCCTATTTTGCACCCAAAACAATTCAGCAGAATAGCTTAATGTGAGAGATAGCAATAGCATTTAGACTTATATTCCGCTTCACAGTGCTTTACAGCCCTCTATCAGTGGTTTATAGAGTCAGCATATTGCCCCCAACAATCTGGGTCCTCGGAACCCAGATTTTAGCGACCTCAGAAGGATGGAAGGCTGAGTCAACCTTGAGCCAGTGAGAATCGAACTGCTGGCATTGAGCTGAATTACCCTGCAATACTGCATTCTAACCCCTGCGCCACCATGGTTCCTTGATACTGATTGGCCCACAGTTTTAGAGTCTTTCTGCATGGCTTGGTTAAATTCCTTTCTGCCGATTCTTGAGCAGGCAGAAAACTCTACTTCTGATTCCTTTCCTGCTTCTGGTGCTTCTGTTCTGAGTTTCAGTCAAATGGTGGTATCAGGATTTAGAGTCTACAGAACATAATAAACAAAACCAGTGGTTATACCTCTAGCTTGGCTGCCTTCCCCTCTTTCTTAATGTTGTCTGCTACCAGGAAGCCATCCACCATCACAATGTTGAATGACAGTTTTGACAGATGGGTAGATTTACAGATTTAGCTATCTCTTGGAATGAAGCAGCTAATCCATGGAGAACGGTTCTCTACTGTGTGTCACTCTGCCACAGCTGTCCTGTGCCCCAAGTAATTTGCCAGACAGTTGATAACCCTTTGACTATGAAATTCCCTTACTCTGGCATTCAGTAGTTCGGGGCTCTGGAGATTTACAGGTATCATGCAGATAGGAGCTGTGTCTTATTGTGCCCTACACCCAAAAGAAGAAAACATGGGGACAGAGGAGAATGGCCTGGACTCCTGGAGTAGGGAACTGCCCAGCATCAGCCCAAAGTGACTAGCCAGAGACAGGTTCATGCCACCCTCTCTGGGCCACCTGACTGTGGTGTTAACAACCTGGACTGAAAAGCAGGGCAGATTATCCTTGCCATTAAGCTGCCACTACTTGTTGTTTACTTTTTAAAAGTTTTAAATATAACTGAAACTTGTTTCTATCAAGGGGATAGGATGACAGCGATGTCATGAGGGCACAGTAGACTAAAGAGGCTGCCAAGGTATGTTCCTACTGTGACAGATGGGGAAAGGTCTATCGTAACTTTTATGTCTATTGAGCGTAAGATTCCCCCAGTCATAAACACTCCAAGCTATACTGTTTTATAGTTGGTCAATATTTCAAACCCTTGATAACTGCATTGTCTAATCATTAAAATAATCCTGTAAGGGTGGTATTAATTAGTTTCACTTTATTACACATTAGGGAGAGAGAAGGGGGCTTTGTGAAGAATTCATAGCCAAGGTGAGACTTGGACTGGGAGTTATACTTGCTACTGTTAATCATGAATGATCCTACTAAGCAAAGTTATTCACATTTTCTTTGTTTTCTTGTAATACTTTTATCTATTTATTGGTGATGGCTGAGATCTACTGAAACTTTTAATTGCTGTTTTACGTAGGGTCTTTATTTTAAAAAACAACAACATTAATCCTCCATCTCTGAGTGGGCGAAAAAAGGCTTTAGTTAAATGTCAACAACCTTGGAAAGGAAAAGAGGCAGAGAATTAATATCCCTGGAAACGTTTGCTCTTTATAAAATCGGAGAGTTTCTTCCCTTGCTTCATCTGATGGTTAAAAAGTGATGGTTATTCATTAAGTTGACCTGATGGAAGAACATCCTTTGATATTGGATTTCTGTTTTTCAATAAAAAATCCTTAAAGCAGATATTTTTTAGTTGATCTGCTGAGATTTTGTCATTTCCTTTCTGGCAATTAACATTTGAGCAAAGATTCCTTTTGTAACTCAAGGTAGACTTCTATTTAACTTTTTCCAAAAAGCTGCTGTAATTTATCTTCAGGATAAGTTAGCACAAAAGATATTTGTTATCAAATAACTCACTCCCAGGAATAAGCAACAAAAGATCTCTCCAATGCTTAAGATCAAGGTTAACAGAATATGTGGTTGTGACTGAGTAAGATCAAATCATGTAAGTTTAAAAACCTTTCCGTTTTTTACATTACTGATACAGAAAGTTGTCAGCTCTTTTTTAAATATTTTGACGGCCTATTAGACTCAGAAAAGTATTTCAAATGAATTAGGTTCATTCTTAAATACCATTTTTTTTGGAGTATAGGACGCACCTTCCCCTCCCCCTAAAAGGGGGTGAAAATTTAGGTGCGTCTTATACACCGAATATAACCCCGCCCACCCACTGGCCCCCATCCTTTGGCCTCTGCCTCGCAGCAGTTACCACCTTGCAAGCAAATAGCAAGAAAAAACAGCTCCTTTCAGCTTCAGCACAGCCTACTTAGCACAAGTTGATTGGATCAGCCTCCCGATTCTCAGCTGATTTGCTCTCAGCTGTTTTGCACAGGCTCTGCTGCTTGCTGCAAAGAGGTAAATTGCTGGAGCAGATATTTTTTTCCTTGTGCTAATCAAGCTATGCTGAAAAGAAAAATGAAAGTGAAGCAGGCTGTTTGCTGTTTGCTGCAATGAAGCAAAATTGCTCAGAGGCAGAGGGAGATTTCTTTTTCTTCTTTTCCTCACCAAAAAAGGTAGGTGTGTCTTATACTCCGAAAAATACAGTATAAGAAGTATATTTCATACATTTTAGTGACTGAACCCATTGGTTTTCCAAAATTGGATATTCTCGTTCTTCCTTTCACAGATTTAATATAGGTTATGCTAACTTTTATTGCACTTTTAATACCATATAACATTAAGTTATTCGTTTCCATTTAGCACAATCTCTCTTAAAAAGGTAAAAATTGTGAGCATCACATACACTGCTAGAACATCTAGCCCAGCAGCCCGTAACCATTTGGGCACCAGGGACCGGTTCCATGCAGATAAGTTTTTCCGTGGACCAGAAGGGGTATGGTTTCACATGCTGTCTGCATCCCGTGACGGGGCTTTGCTTGTTTGCACAGACCAGTTTTGGGAATGCCATGAACTGGTGCCGGTCCATGGACCGGGGATTGGGGACCCCTGTTCTATTCCATATTATTTAGTTGTATAGTTTACAGTTGTTTAGTAATATACTGTATGTTGCAGTTGTACATGTATCTGTATATTGAAGGCAAGTCGAACTCTGAGGACAATCTTTCAAAAATATTAAAGGTGCCATTAAAAATCAATTGATTTAAATCCCTGGTTTAGCCCAAGCTTTCCAATAAAGCATCTCCACTATTTTCAGGTTTGGGTTACATCACTTCTAATATGATTCAGAATCAAATTGTAACTGCTTATCTATTTTTAGCTAAGCAAGCCTTGCACCTTTCAAAAGTTTAAACAAAAATCCTAGTTTACTATATTTGGGTCCTAACATATGCTAGGATTTTAAAATAGTTACCTAGTTGCTTTTGAAACACACCCAGCGGAAAAATCATAATAAGTCTCATTCTGGAAAAATGTAGGTATTAAGATAAAAGCTCATTGACATAGCTGAAAATCTGGTAATTAAAGCCAACATCCTCATAAATTTACCACAGTTTGGTCAAAGATGTTCTAGAATCTAGGGACTTAATCCTACCATAAAAATAACTCATTTGTCTACCCAATAGCAATTAATATAGGAATCCCTCTTAGGATATATAGTAATCTTAATGTAGTAAAGGATGCATTGTGGTGATAGAACTCTCAGTCAAAAGGATTATATCTAAATTAATTGTAAGCTAGGGTTGAGTACTACAGTATTGTATACATGTGGACACATTTATAATGAAAACCATTTATAATTTATGGTTTCATTAGATAAAATGAAAATTTTATTTCATTTTATAATCTGAATCTCAGACTTGTAAACCCATGGTAGTAAGATCAGGATTGGCAACAATGATTTGAATATTAGTGGCATTTTTAGAGCAGTGAGTGTTATTAAGGCTTGTACTTTATGGATATCTGAAAGTCTAGTTCTTTATCAAAGAGTACTAATTGCATACTCTTTAGTACACAGTAAGGTTTACGGAAGTGGGGGGTAGGGGATGCTACAGTCAGATATTGAATTATGTCAAGTCTGAAAACCAAAACTCTGTTTACTCCAATGCAACAAAGTTTGTGTGTCTCAGTCAAAAGAATATCTTTGAATTTATAGCCATAACTTAACAACTTCCTGAACTCAAGTAGCATCTTTATATTGATAAGCTTGCCAGCCATTCTGAAGTCTCATTCTCTAGCAAGACCTTGAGGAAAGGACTGGGTAGGAACAAGATGCTTTACTTAGAAATTAGTGGCTCTAGTCTAGAGAACAAAGCAGATGATCTTGATGCAGACTCTGTTGCCTGGGAAAAGAGGATGATGCTTGCTTTTTTTTTTTTTTTTTAGTCCAAAACAGTCAGATAAGATTCAGAAGCAACTCAGGCAGACTATTTCACTGAACTGTAAGAAAGAGGAGGAGATACAGCATAACCAGACTTGGAGGTTTCCCTTATTAAAGCCAGTCTCAATAAAAGTTGCTTTAGCCTTCTGGTGGAGTTGATTTTCTGGTCTGGTCTACCTAGTGGGGCTGGGCAGGGAAGAACGTCCTGCCCACTCTATTGTCAACATGACCATAACAAAAAAGCCAACTTATCTTAGTTGGGGACTGTTTGTTCTACCTTCTTCTCTCTGTCCCCTTCTCCCTTTCCCTTACAGATTTCAGGAGAACTGATCATCCAGGTCCTTTACCAATTGTTGGGAAGCACTATGATAGAGGATGCTGTCTAGTAATGCTTAGCTTCAGCTCTTAGTAGTGCTGAGGAGAGATTGAGTTGTCTTTCCAATTGGCTTTGAAACATGAGAGCAGATAGGGTAACCATTAAAAAAAAATCAGATGCAAATTGCCTGTAAAAGGCAATGAAGATCAGCTGGCAGCAAAGAATAATAAGAAAAGAAGAAGAATGAGAAAATTGTCTTCCAGTTTTTACTTCAAAATCACTCCCCTGAAATTTTTCTTTTGCTCAGACAGCTATGCTGCGCTGGTTTTTTTCTTTTCTTTTCTTCTGTACGTGTGAAAGCCAGTTCAGAGAGAACAGTTTTGAACATTGGGAGTGGAGGAATGAAAGCAATTAAGAAACACCTCTCTAAGCAGCCTTCAGACACAAGTAGAGCTTTGGGGCTGTTTACTCTTGAGTCCTTAAGTCATTTTATTCTCAAATGATAGAAATAATGCATACTTATTTCAGCAATGTGACTCCATTTTTAATATTCAAAAACTGTGTTCTGAGGAAATCCTGCTTTTTGGGGGGAGGGGAATTCTTCATGCTTTCTTAGGAGGGTCTATTTAAGCTGTGAAAATCTAAAATATTTATGCTGGTACCCTGTTTCCCCTAAAATAAGACATCCCCTGATAATAAGCCCAATTGGGTTTTTGAGCGCATGCACTAAAATAAGCCCCCCCCCAATAAGCCCTCCCCGAAAATATTTAAACGCATGCGCAGCCAGTCCCCGCCATTTCCTCTGGTTAGGGTTAGGGAGACAGAACTGGAAATCAGGTAAAACGGCAAGAGGAGCTCCGTCTTGCTCAACATGCCCCAAAATAATAAGACATCCCCGAAAATAAGGCCAAGCACTTATTTCGGGGTTTAAAAAAATATAAGACAGGGTCATTTTTGGGGAAACATAGTAATCTCTACTCATGTCATAGCAAGGGGCAGCCCCCAACCAACCTCAGCTGATTTTGGAATTGAAATAGGCCATGCAAAAAAACCAACTTCTAGGAACTAAAATAAGCTTGATCTGAGGCAATGTTATTACTTTATGGATTCTCAAATGGGGAAAATACCATGCTGGATATCAAATATGTGCATATAATTTGTATTCCTCTTAGTTTTTAAAAAAATTAGAACAAATAGATGGATGGATTTAAAAAGGATAATTCAAGAATAAGAATGTCACCAATTCTAAAAGGATTAATATTTTTGATGGTGGTAGGATTCTAAGAATTGGAGCCAGCTCCTCACCTTATCTAAAAACTACAGGTTTATTTTTTTGGACAATGCCACAGTTTCCTACAGTGCAACATCTGCCTTGTCTTGTATAGTAACCTTTATAAGATTAACCACCAAAGGCGGTGCAGGTGCTGAAACTGCCATCACTTTCATGGCTACCTGTTTTTCGTCTTATTGAAAACCTTAACAGAGAAATTACCTCAGTCTGAAGGCTGCATTATTTCAAAGCTGTTGTTCAACCTGAAATATGTCTTGGAGAGTTAGAAACATGTTAATGGCCTCTAGGAGTTCTCAGAACATTATACTGTGGAGGCAAGAATATCAGTAAAGCAATGCAGGAAAGAAATGGATTGGGCCTGTTCTTAGCTCTCCTGAGACACTGCCATATATTCTCTGCATACAAAGAAAAGGAAAGTTGTTGTGTATCAGCAAGAAGCAGTGTCTAAGCTTATTACGAATCACATTTGTTACAACAAGAATGCAGAATGGACTTTTATGTTAGACTCCAGCAATTTCACTTGCGTATGTACACGTGTGTCTCAGAACCACATGTGACAAACATGTTTCTAAGACTCATTTACAGCTTCCTTTCATGATATGTGGACCAAGCAAATTTAAGTAAGAAGCTTATTGTTTTTGTCCCCTGCAAACAGTTTATAACTGCATCTTCCAGAGGTTTAACTCGTCCCTTATGGATCCCTCAATGCTGTCTATTGAAATACTTTGCAAAGGAAGTATCTGCATGCTGGTGTAACATTTACATATTAGGACTGTTGGGATTGGTCTATACATATTATAGCTTTGGGCTCAGAAAGAGCTAAGACTTGTGACAAATGTCAAAAATAACAAAAAATGCTTTTTCGAAAGGTTGGTCCTCTAGTGGCAGAAGATGACAAGTAGGTGATGGGCAGCAGGGAAAAGCAGAACTGCTTAATTCCCCCCCCTTTTTTTTTTGCATCTATCTTTACACAAAAAGAAAAAAAAATCTAACCTTCAAAAGGAGTACCTTTGGGAGACAGGAAAGAAATGCAGGTCAAAATAGATAAGAAATCAACAGAGGGATAGTATCAAGATCAAGGGAAGTGATAGAACTGCGTTATGAAGCCATGCTTGGAATGATAATTCTCCTCTTTAGCTGGCCAGGATGTTAGTTGAGCCCAACTTGTACAATTGGCTTGAATTATTTTTTTATTAGGAGTCTTAGTTGCATTGTATTGTTAAAGTGTGTTTAATTATTATTGGGCTTGTGGGTCATAGATATAATAGTAAATATTATTATTTTTATTTTTGTGTTGTGTTGCTGGGGTGTTATGTGTTGTTAGTAATCATATGTTAGTGTGGTGACATGGGTTGCCATATTAATCATCTAAATTATTGAAGTTCTGAGCTAGTGTTTCCCCATGAGATCCTTACATTAATCACAGAAACACACTGGTCCTGTTTATTCACCCTTTTGTTCCTCTCTGCCTCAGACAGGTTCCTGATTCTAATCCTGCTGTGTCTGGCAGGATGTAAGAGTTTTACAGAATCAAGGATGAATCCTATGAGAAATGAGACCCTGTAATTGTACTCAAAGACAAAATAGTTCACACGGACTTTGGGTAGTTTCTTGCCATGCTGATGGCCTCTTTTATTGGATTTCTTTCATTTTGGAACCATAATCTCCTCATCGGTATTACTTATTGCTCTGTGTCCAAACTGTTGAACAAACGGAAATGAAACTGTTTTGGATGGAGAGCTTTTATTAAGAAAAAAGTATATAAACATTCAGAAAAACTAGTGAGGTCCAACTGTATACAGCACCCGCTACCCTCTTTTATGAATTGAAAAGACACACATATGTGGCAAGTTAATTACATTTAGTGTTCTCCCTGAGCCTAGCTTGTCTCAGGATCTAGAATTTTTAATAACTAGACCATTGTGCAGATAGTTTTTAATAAAGTGCAGACAGATTAAATTTCAGGCTATGTCACAATGCTGCTCACCTAAAAGTCCATGTGCTGGAAACTAATTACCGCTCAAGCAGAAACTGATAGTAGCCTTGTTTTGCATCCAGGCAAAAACAATAAATAGCTCCCTGTATTTGTATGTTT
>NW_027257228.1:0-33406 GCF_029215685.1 Pituophis catenifer annectens
AAGCAAAAAAGATTTAGCTGACAAAAGTCTTGGACTTAGCACTGCTGGAAAAATCAGCATACCCCACACTTGGAATACTAACTAGCTGCTAACCTACCTTCGTAATGATAGTTACAATAGCAAATCACAAATTGTTTCTTGTTCTTTTGTCCTGGATTGATCTAAAACCATTGCTTAATGTCTAGTATCTACATCTGTGTTTAGATCCCTTTATTAGATGAAGGGATTACTTTTTAATTTCCCATAAACTTGACTCCCACCCTTACATCGCCCAGGAAACCTGAAGAGATGGTTGTGCCTTCAACTCTTGAAAACCGGGTCATTCTGGAGCTTCCTTTTGTCTATTTGCCTCCTTAGCTTTGCTTAGATCTTGCTTTAAATATGTTGCTCCTCCAATCTGTTGTAATATTTATATGTGTATTTGTGTGCATACATACAGAGTAATATTATGAATTAATATTAATTCTTAATAGTAGATTTCCAGAGTCAGTTTGAGTCTGGCAACCTATTAAATAATAGGTTTCTGAGAATTCAGAAATCTAAGCCCCATTATCACATTATTAAGGGATGAGACTCGGGCAGAATACCGGATGGCCTAATCAACACATTTAAAAGGATAGATACATATATGTAGGAACCACATCTATCTATCATCTATCTATCTATCTATCTATCTATCTATCTATCTATCTATCTATACACACAAACACAGAGTACATGTATGTACATATGCATGCATGCATGAAAGTATGTATGTATGTAGGTAGGTAGGTAGGTAGGTATCATAAACAATCCTGAATTTCAAAATAACCTTAAAATAAATGCCTTTTGTGTTTCAAATTCCATTCTGAGGTAGAAATGTTCAGACTGAAGGTCGGACTACTTCTGGCTTACTCTAGAATGGCTCGTCATGGTAGATGTTCCACTGATGGAATTGAGGCTATTGAGATTATCTTCAGACCTTTTGGGCTTCATCATTTAAACAGAACTGCATGGTATTGCATGTTTCGCAATAGCTCAGTGGTGGGTTGCTACTGGTTTACCCTGAATCGGGCGAACCGGTAGCAGCGGTTGTGGGAGGCTCTGCCCATGAGCAAACCAGGTTTTGAAACCCATCCCTGCAATAGCCCATATATAGGATTGCTGGAGTCTGTGCAGCCCAATGTGCAGCTCTATTAATCTTACACATTAAAAAGTATTTGATTTAAGGTGACCTGTTTGAACTATTGCATTTCTGTATAAATTGACACAAAATCCTCCCATTCTTTAAATCTTTATATCTTCACAGCTCAAGCTGCGTACAAAAATTTCCTGAACAATTAATTTAAGGATATAAATACATGCTGAGAGAAATTTCTTAAAGCACTTGGAGTATACAATAGTTCCTGAAAAGACTGCACTGAAAAAATAAATAACAGAATGCTCTTAATAGAGTGTATCACATAGAAAAGAGTTCTGAAGTGGAAGTTTCTGAGGTAACAGTTTCTGACATTGTTCTTTAGAAGACTGAGGATTAAAAGAAATCATTTATGGGCTCATGCAGTGAAAAGAAAAGGCCACCCTCAAAACTCCAATAAGATATAAATGCTAGAAAAATAAATGGCCTGAAGGCTTTTATAGAAAAACACTAGCACTCACAAGGAAAACTAGCCTCTGGCTGAAAGAGATACTAACACAGTTTTCAGTGATAAAATAGAAGCAAAAGAGTTTCTAGCTATCTTAAGAAAAGCACAGTGTTATCTATGACTTGGCTCAGCTTGAAAGCACAGGGAAGCAATGCCTCCACGCTGTGGTTAACCTCACTGTCTGCAAATACAGGGCTTGAATGTATAAAAAGGCACAGGAGGCCAATATGATCAGCTTAAAGCTCTAAATAGCTTGGTGGGCACAATTTGAGCTTTTTTATGTAGACATTATGAATGTTCTTATAACATGCATACAACTATACCCATAGCATAGTTGTTAATGAATGTATGGCAACATAGATGAAAGAATGCAGGCCAGTGTCTCAAAGCTGTCTCCTGGGCCAAGACCTCTTTCACATTTTTATAAATGATTTAGGCAAAGGGATAGAAAGGTTGCTCACCAGATTTGAAGATGGCTGAGTGTGTATATACATATATACACATACACATATATACACACACACGGGAGGGGGAGAGAAACAGGATAGATTTTTACATCTCACAAGGGATGTTGATTGACTTGAATATTGAACTCTATCAAACAAACTAGGTTTGGATAATTAAATATATAAATAAAATGTTATTCCATGGAGAAAAATGTAAACCTCTGACCTTAGGTAGAAAAAAAATCAGATGCAGAGGTACAAGATAAGAAGTACCTGATCAGGAAGTAGAACTTGAGAGAAGGTTCTTGATGTCATGATAGACCACTGATTAAACATGAGCCTGCACTGTACTGCATTTGCCAGAAAATATATGACCTATGTCAGACAGAAGAGACCTGTCCAGTACATGTCCACGAACTGGACAGGTCTTATCAGAGCAGCTAGACAAAGAGTGCCTCTTCCATAAATAATATGGTAAGATGTCTACACAAACATTTACACAAACCCATATCAGATCAGTCATTGTGCAGGTCAACAAGAATAATAACAATTAGAGTTGGTAAATTTTTATTGGAATTAAACTTTCAATTGGATGAATCATCCATATGCAATCTGATTGTTTAAGCAATTATTTTATATGATATGAGAAATGCAAGTTAGCTTTATGGTATGTTTCTGTTAACCCCAAACTAGCCTCTTTACACAGTAGTTCTTGAAATGACCTGAATAGAAGAAATAATTTAATGTTCAATATATTTAACACAAAGCTGCATACAGGCTTGATATTTTAATATAGATTCATAGATAGATAGAGTATACATTCAATCAAATAGGCTAAAAGGCAAGCCTTATGAAGATTAAGATATTATAGTCCTTCTGTAAGAAATTATTAAACAGTAACAAAGCTGTGATTTTTGTGATTTTTAAAATGTAGCAGGACAAAAATTGAATATTTGCATTTAAGTTTCTGATAAAAAATATGTACTAAAATGTAGTGCAAGTATCATATTACTTTGAAATAAATCAGAGAAAATAAAAATATAGTATTTGGCATCCATAAAGATATTTATTCTGGCTGATTTCTTTTAAGACAAAATATGATTCCTTACATTTTTTTTTACAATTATGTCAATTACATTAAGACTGTTAAGACTATCATAAATATTTCTATGGCAGTTACCTACATTTTTATAAAACTTGTTTTTTTAATGATTCCATATACAAGTCATGCAATTTGTAACTATTTGATTTCTTTGGTGCGGTACATCAGACCACAAATTGGGCTAGTAAAATGATCGTTTTAATTATCAACTAAACATTCAATAACATAATGAGTTTTTCTGAGAAATAATTCATAACACTGAACCATCATGGATACCTACATACCTCTCAGTAAGTAACATTAGAAGGTCATTCAAGTAATATACATTTAATGGAACATACATGAAAAAACAATATCAAAATCCTCTTTACAATTAAACTACTGTGAAGTATCATGTGGAAGTAAGTATTTTCCATATAATGGATATTACCTGAATGGCGTACTATCTTCTAATTAACAATGACAATTAGTTTTCTTTTTTTATTGAATTTTTTATTCAGTCTATGTTTAGTCTTTTCTTTTACAACATGATCAATCACAGGCAATGGGGAGGTTTGCATGTTTTACTGACTTCTTGAAATTTGTGTCTTTCAGTTAAGCAAAGAAGAAAATCTTTCCATCTTCAAAGGAAAATTGTATCATTAAACACCCTTCCTGATTTTATATGGATGCATATTGGTTTTTAACTTTTTTACTGAATTGTTATCTTTAGCTGTTATGAGCTACCTTATCCTTTAGATGAGATGGGTAAAAAACCTCAGATAAATAAATTTCCAAATTCTGAAACTCGTTTATGGTTTTCATCCCAAAAACTTTTTCATAGAAGAATATAACCACATAAACTTGGCTGTCTTATACAGACTTATCTTTTCTGAAAGAGACATTAAATTATTAAATGTCCTTGCTTTACCAGCTCATTATATCAGCAGGATATCTGACTGGCAGGGAATACATGTTGATGACATGGTTCTTGCTTTTCCTCTTCAGGATCTAATTGTCCTTTGATGGTATTTGGATGTTGCTATCTTACTTAAGTTCTCATTGTAGTTCCCTTGTGATTGAAGGATGCCAAGATATTAATAACTGATCTGTATATCTGCTGTGTGGCCTACTGGTAATAGCATCTCATCTATCTTAACTACTTTCCCTCTCTTGACTACCATCCGGCAATACCTCTCCAGTCCAAATTATAGCCCAATGTCATCAGTATTGATCTGTGTCAGGCAGATCAGTAAGTAAATGTCTTGTTCACTCTTAGCATAGAGCTTGATGTCATCCACATAGAAGAAGTGGCTGATGGTAGTTTCACTGATGAACTTTGATTGATATCCTAGAGATTCCCTCCCTCCCTCCCTCCCTCCCTCTCTTTTCCAGTTTAGGGTACATCTAGCTTAATTAAAAGAAGAACTAAGGGTGACATGATAGCAGTGTTTTAATATTTCAGGGGTTGCCACAAAGCATTTGAGGGCAGGACAAGAAGCAATGGATAGAAACTAATCAAGGAGTGAAGCAACTTAAACTAAGAAGAACAATGACAGTTAGAACAATTATTCAGTGGAACAACTTGCTTCCAGAAGTTGTGAATGCTCCAACACTGGATTTTGTAAGAAGAAATTGGACAACCATTTGTCTGAAGTGGTATAGGGTTTCCTGCCTGATCAAGGGGTTGGACTAGAACACCTCCAAGGTCCTTCTAACTCCTATTCCATTCCATTCCATTCCATTCCATTCCATTCCATTCCATTCTACCCTACCCTACCCTACCCTACCCTACCCTACCCTACCCTACCTACCCTATTCTATTCTATTCTATTCTATTCTATTCTATTCTATTCTATTCTATTCTATTCTATTCTCTATCATCCATCAGTGTGTCTGTCATTAGATCACACTATTTCATTAGTGTAGGTATCATAGTGTCTAGAATAAATCTCTATACCCTTTAAATGTAAAGGGAAGGCCTGTGTGTGTGTGTGTGTGTGTGTGTGTATGTGTGTGTGTATTACTTTTTATTGAAAAATAATTATTCCAAATTATATTCCAAATTTCACAGTCAATGTGGCAGGAAATGAAGAGAGTATGTGTCTGTACATATGTACAAACTTTTAAAAAATTATTCTTGAAAGATTTTTTTTTAAAATAGAGTGTTCATATAAAGATAGCAAAGAAACACAAGAACAATTCCAATTCAGTTCAGTTTAGAAAATAAAGATATAGAATTAAGGAAAGAGATTTCTTTTACACTTACTTTTACTGGTGCATGCAGCCAGCCTGAAAAGAACCCATCAAAATGCTAAGCTAATGGGCCAGATCAAGCATTAGTACTGAATGGATAGAGCACCTACTATCCCTGTAGATTGTACCTCCAATGGATGGTACTCAAGTGTTTAGAAGAGTTAATACTAAACATTACCAATATAGTAAAAACAGCAGGAAGCCCATCACTTGGGAAGTTCATAGAAAATATAACAAAAATAGCTGCAATTGAAAGAAAATAGCCAAGTTTCAGAACAAACAAAAATGCTAGGAATGTATACAAAAAACAAACACAGAGAGATGAAAGGTAAAAACAAAGGAAAAACTATTTAAGAAGGAGACTGTTATTCTCTTCTTGAGATGCAAAATTCACAGCTCTAATGAAATTCTCAGAAACACACTGGAATCAGAGCAGGAGTTTTTTTAAATAAAATTCTCAGTTTTTAGGAACACATGAACTTAGAAGATAAAGCAGGTGGTACTTGATTGCTGAAAACAGTATGAATAACTTAAGTATTTGACTTATTTCCACTTGAATGAATGTCTATTCTAAACAATAAAAAGTTATAATTTAGGACAGATGGAACATTTATTTGATACAAATCTTTATTATGCACTTCGCTATTTTTGTTCTCTTGTCTAACTACTTTTCAACAAATCCTTACCTTTCATTTTTCAGCAAAAGATTTGCTAAAGGGTAATTAATTACACTAGAGATACTAAACATTTTACTTTGACATAAATGTGGAACTTGATTGCATTCTTAATTATGTAGTATAGTCTCTGTGGTATAAAGATTAATCTGACCATAGCAATAAAATTTATGTGAACTGTGTTTTAATTCCAAGTCCAATTTTCTAACTATCATTTGTATAGTGTAAAATTGAATCTTAGTGTAAAATCTGGTGTGATATTTCAAACCTGTGTCTTGCTTATACATTTGCCCCACGCAAGCAATTTCTGAGTTTCTCTTAGATCTTTATCTGTAGCTGTCTCTCTCTCTCTCTCTCTCTCCTATCTATTTATCATCTACATATATTAAATGAACATATAAATTACTTAATGACAGGTGAAGCAGTTCTATCATCAGGCCACATTTACAAAGGAAATGAATTATTGACTGGAGGGGGGGCATGTAAGTGACCAGTCTTTAGCTGAAAAGATGTGTTACCTTAGAACAGTCTAAGAAATCTGTTTCTGACAATTTACTTCAATTATCAATAACTGCCATCCTAATGTCATAGGTATTTGTATGCATGCAATAAAATTACCACAAACAGGAAGCAGTTTGCTGAGTTACTTAAATCAGATGCAAAGCAACCCATTTTTTGAATTAATTTTTTGAAATAAATAATTTTCATAGAAAAGACGCCATAGGATTACTATAGATGGAATTGTAATAATGAACTTTAAAGTACTCAATCCAACTTTGTCTGTGAGCCTTAATTTGCTTAGCATTCAATCATAATGAAATCAAACAAAATCTTTTTGTGATATTATATTTTAAAATTTATTTCATTTATCTGAAAATATAGATGAAATAAACAGTTTTTTAAAATTAATTGGTATTATTTATAATACCAATTAATTATCAGTTTCCAGTACATATAGTACATTTCTTCTTCCTTTGTTTGTTCATGATTTCCCATTCCTATTTCTCTTTTCACATACAAAAATATTTATGTATACTCCATAAAAAGATTGCTATAAATAGTTTATTAAATTTTAAAATGTTATGACACTATTTTTTTTTATTTGATTTATATGCCGCCCTTCTCCGAAGACTTAGGGTGGCTTACAATTTGTATTGTTGGTCTCTATAGAAAAATTTCTTAGTCTTTTTCCTCCATCTACATACAGTCATGTGAAAAATAAAGTACATCCTCTTTGAGTTCTATGGTTCAGGACAGAATAAAAATAATCTGGTCCTTAGAAGTTCTTAAAAGAGGTAACTACAACCTCAGATGAACAATAACATATTACACCATGTCATTTATTATACAAAAAGAAAGCCAAAATGGAGAAGCCATGAGAAACTAAGTACACCCTTGCTTCTTCCAGATGGTAGGTATGAAGAGGCTAAGTAGCAGCCAAGTGCTGATAATCAAATGCCCTTGATCAATTGAACATCAAATGTGATTATTTCTATAAAAGCTGAAGTTTAGGAGTTTGCTGGTCTCCAGCATTGAGGTATGTGTTAAAAAATGCCTAAGAGGAAAGAACATCAGCAATGATCTTAGAGAAGAATTGTTGCTGCTCATAAATCTGGGAAGGGCTATAAACTTTAAAGTCCATCATTCTATAGTGAGGAAAATTATTTGCAAGTGGCAAACATTCAAGGCAATCTTTCCAGATGTGGATATTCTAGCAAATTCACCCCAAGATCAGACCATGCAATGCTCAGAGAAATTACAAAAAATCCATGAGTTACATGTCAGATTCCAAAGGCCTCAGTTAACAAGTTCAATAATAAAGTTCAGGACATTGAAACTGAGTCAACCATAAACTCTTCTGTATTCCAGAATATCTAGAGTCAACTATCAGATCATTTGTCCGACAGCTAAAACTTGGCTGAGATTTGGTCGTGCGACAGGATAATGATGCCAAGCATACCAGCAAATCTAAAACAGAAAAAGAATCGAGCTGTTGCAATGGCCCAGTCAAAATCCAGACCTCAACTGAATAAAATGCTGTGGTGAGACCTCAAGAGAGCTGTGCATAAACAAATGACCACAAACCTCAATGAATGTTGTAAAGAGGAGTGGGCCAAAATTCCTCCATAACAATGTGAGAGATTGATAGAATTATTCAGAAAATAATTACTTCAACTTATTTCTACTAAAATGGTCATACAAGCTATCAACTTGTAAAGTGTATCTAGTTTTTCACACACGAATTCTCCATTTTGGCTTTCTTTTTGTAAAGTAAATGAGGACATGGTGTAGTATGTCATGTGTTATTGTTCTTCTGAAGTTGTGTTTACCTATTTTTAAGAATTGCTAAGGACCATATTATGTTTACTATGTCCTGATACATAATACCAAGAACTCAAGGAGGGTGTACTTTCTTTTTCACATACAGGATAGTCATCATAAGATAGTAAGAATGTGGAAAAGTCAGATGGCCTGCAGCATTGCACTGTTATTTACCATTAACTTATTTAACATTCTAAATGTAAATGAAACTCCACATTGCTATAAAATCTGTAAAAAAAAAATTCAAATTCAATATCTCAGATCATCTGATATAACCATGCAAAAATTATCTTACTTCAAGGGATAAAAGGAAAAGAAATAAAAGCTGAGCAAAGCCTTAAGCAATGATTAAAAAGCAAACAAAACAAAACCAACCAACATTTAAACATTCTTTCCTAAGGGAAAAAATATCCATTAAAATTCTATGAAGCACATGTCAAGGGGGAGAAAATGAGGTCAGGTTTCTTGTTCCAATTTACAAGGAACATTGGCTTGACATCATGAGACTAAATCTGCTGAGAAACCCCCCTGAGCAACCTTAAATTTTATCCAGGCGTTTTCTTATTTAAGCAACTGGCAATATTCCCATCAATTCTAGCCCAAGATCTTCAATTTGACCTGAATATATGGAATATAAATGGTAGAATTTGATGAGTTTATATACTGCTGTCCTAATTTCCAATGTTATTCTGTTACTGGAGTAGCAGGCACACAATTTTCTTATGTTCAAAGAGAATTTTCATCCCAATCTCCGGATAATGTACTGTATTCAGGAAGCACCACCAGAAATGTCTATAAGGTTAGTATGTAGAAATTAGGAGACCTATTTCATTTTTTAAAAAAGCTGTCTAATTGGTGGCCTTCATAATATGATATTTTAGCACCTTGCTGTTTCAATGTGCAAATGTTTATTATCTATGTGCCCATGGGCATAAATAAGTGAAGTTTCCATACCCTCAGACAGTTTGGGATTAAAAGGTTTTTGTCAGGGGAATTAGCAGAGTAGAGAATTATTCAAGGCTTTTTTTATTAACACTTAATAAGTTTATAAAACAATTCATCAGGATAAATCTAAGGAGAGAAACAAGACATAAAGTTAAGAAAAGCTGTAAAATATGCAGTGAAACAGCTACAACTTTATAAACAAAAGTGCAAAAGAAGTAGGATCTTGCTATCAGTATAGGAAAAAAATATTTTTAAAAATATTTGAAAACAAAATCGATCTCTCGACCCCATCTTAACAGAAATTATACTTGGATATTCTCTCTTTTGGAAATGTCTTACTCATTTGTTTAAATTCTATGAAAAATCATGGCTGTATTATTAGCTCTTTCTAGTCTCTCCTCACCATTTTTTTTTTATTATTTCTGACCCTACGTCAGTATTTGCCTGATGGTTGAGAATGTAAATATGAAATATAGAGTTCCTAGCTCATTTCTATAATATTTTTCCACTCTCTAGTCTTCCCATATTCTGTGACTTTTCCCCTTATTTTCCATTTAGCCCATTAAAAAGTATATCTATAAGCTGAGTATAAAAATCAAGTGGGAAAGAGTGAGCTACATAATGCACTCATGCTCTCCATAGACAGCCTTTAAGTGTACTTAAAGCTTGACATGAATAGTATATATCCATACTTGAGAGGTAGTTTGGTGCAATGAATAAGGGATTGGGAGGCCATGAGTTTTATTTTTTATTTTTATATAATTTTTTATTTATATTTGTCTGCATTTTATACAGACAAAGCAAAACAAGTAATAACAAGACATACAAAACATGTAAACAAAAAAAAAAGTCAGGTATATATCTTATCGAAGTTATCACAACTGTAGTCTGTTAAATATTTCTCATTTGTATATGAGGCCATGATTTTTAATCCTGACTTAGGCACAAGGTCAGACCTTGGGCTAGTCACCCTATGATGGAGATAATAGCAAACCACTTTTGAAAACCTTGCCAAGAAAACTATAAGAACTTGTCCAGACATTACCAGAAGACAAAAAATGACTTGAGGACAAACAAACAAATTCCATAGTTAGGTTTAGATTAATATGAATTTTAAGATAATTATAGAATAATGCTGCATGTCAACCAATAAATTTGTGCACATACTTAAATAAGTATGTACTGCTAAAATACCAGAGTAAGCAATTCTTAACTAATCCCACCACTGTCTATAAATTATTTAACTGTGAAAAAATATGAAAAAGTACTTTACATCAATACTTGAAATTCTTTCACTGAAGAAATCTGTAGATTATGAGATGCAAACTAGTTTAGTGAGGAGGAGAAGAAATATATTGGATAAAATAACAAGCATTTCATTTCACAGGACTTCCTTTTCTAAATCAAAATTTATTTATAGTTAGTAATGTGAACTGCATGATGATGGATCAATATATGAAGTGCTGTATTCCTGTTAACAGACTTTAAAGCCACAACATTTTATTTCACCACAACTTTTGAAGAATTTAAAATTTCATATATTTTCCAATTTTTTCTCACCATTAAGGTGCTAATGCTCAAAATCTAGATTTTTTAAAAAAAAAAGCTTTCTTTTTTTTAAAAACTGATGTATCCTTCACCTTTGCTTGTAATGAATATAAGATATATACAAACAAAAGAAAATATTTTCAATCTGAAGATACAGAAGTATTTGTTTCTCCCCCTCTATTCTCTAATTTTAAATATACAGTATACAGGTTGTCCTTATCTAGTGATTGCCTCTTTAAGTCACCATTTATGATTATGACAGTGATAAAAAAAATAGCTTTATGAGCAATCCTTTCATTTGCAATTTTCACATCTATAAAACAAAGTAAAGCTGAAGTAAGATCATAAACACAGTTGTGGTTGCACTTAACACACATACAGTACATATACTGATTTTCAAAGAAAATACAAACTTAATGTATAAACAGAAAAACAATGAAAAAAGAAAAGTTCAGTTAAGAAAAGGTGAAAAGGCAAAAAGAAAGAAGAAAACGAAGGAAGAAAACAGAAAAAAATGTCTTCTGACTTTCATTGAACAAAATACATGAAGTTCTTACTCAGATATTAACATTTGTTTACCTTATTTCCATAATCTCACATAATCCTAATCATTGGACTCCCCCCCCGCCCCCAAGATGGCTGTTAAACAATAGGAAGATTTTCTCTCCTGATGATGATCTGCTGTTTTTGCTTAAAATCCAGCTGTTAAGTCAGTTCTGTTGCTATCTGTAAGTCAAACCATAGGTCTTTGAGATTGTGGGAAAACAAAGGCAAAATTTGGAAATATTTACACATTTACTCCATATCAATAATAACAATAATAAAAACATATTCCAAAATGCACTGTGACTTGTAGAATACAGAATTCTAATGCTCCAATGACATTTTGTTTAAGAAGATATAAAAATAAGGGAAGAGTGAGTTATTCAATTTAATTATTATAATATAATGCAATTCTATTAAGTTCAGGTTTTATGATGTGCAACATAAATCTGGTGGATGTTAGATAATTAATTAAATATGGTGAATTATGATGCTTTGTTCACCATACTATCATAGATACTAAAAAGGAAACTTTGAATGTGCAAGGTTGTTTACATGAATGGTTTGCCATTTAAAATTTCATGATGTAAAAAATAGGTGCATTCCTGCAAGTGAGCAGACATCATTGCGAGCATCAGAGAAGTTGACTTCATCTCATTAGCTCAAAATAGTGGTTTATGTGCCTAAAAGGGAAACTTCCTTCCTTTTTAAAGTTTTCATATTCCATATATCTAATGAAAGGAAGAAGCTCTTTGAATCTGCACAAGCCTGAAGAGATACATAGACATAGATAAAAAAAGTAAGCATGTGACTTGCAGGATGAAAGCTGATGTTAGCCTAATTAATGTTCCAGATTTAAAAGAACTGACTTCAACAAGCTTGTTTCTTGTTTTCAAAAAGGACAAAAAGAGTAGAAAAAATTCCCAAGAATTATGCTGAAGGGAAAAATAGTTCAGGAGAATTAGGAAATTCTGAAAAAATAATTAAGGCACAACCAATAACAAAGAGGGGAAAAATAGGAAATACCTGATAAACCCAAACTCTCTCTGATAAACTAAGGTGGGGGGGGAGAGAAAGTATAATGGAAAGAGGGACATACCATCATATCAAAAAATAGTCTGAACTTTCAAGAATGGGATCAGAAAGGATGAATTTCAGCATGGTCAAATGCTTAATATGAATGCCAAAAGTAACAACAACAAAAGAGGAATTATTCTGATATATTTCGAAAGTAAAAAATCCAGCTGGCTCACTAGTTGAAGAAATTGGCAAAATTGTGCCAGGCAAAGGGAGAAAGCTGAACGGCTTAATTTATCTTGTATCTGTCTTTTCACAAAAGGAAAATAAACAGTCTGACTTGTCAGAAGTGACTGTGGAAAGGGGAGAGAAATGAGATCCAAATAGCTAAAGAATTGATAGGAGGATGACTTGTTGATCTGAGTGAATTCATGTATTCTGCACTAGAAGTATGACATTCCAGGGTATTAAAGAAACTGGATGCTATTATCTAGTTCCAAGTCATTGGATGATTTAAAAAAAAAATCCTGGAATATAGGGAAATATAAGGAGATGGAAAAGCCCCAATGCTGTTTTAATATCTAAAAGTTCAGCTAGGAAGCTACCCATCAATCAGTTTGACATCAATACCTTGGAAAATCTTAGGGAAAAAAATAGTCAATCCATTTACAAGTACTTTGAAATAATAAGTAGTTTCTAGAAGCCAACATAGATTTGTTTTAAAAAGTCATGCTAAAGAAATCTTCTTTGACAAGATTAGTGGTTCAAGCTATGAATATAATGTACTTAGACCTCAGTAAGATGTTTGATAAGCTAGGTCACAGTTTCCTTTTTGGTAAACTGGAAAACTGTAGCAATCATGGATGGTACCAGTACCAGATGGATTTACAATTTTGAATTGCTGTAGCCAACATATGTTTCTTCGTGAGTCTATGCTCACCTGCAGGGACATAATGAAGGACCTCAAGATTTTGTCCTAGGCCCAGGTCCTTTTACCACTTTTATAAAAGGTCTAGATGGGAGAATCTAAGTGATACTAATGAAATTTACAGATTACAGAAAGCTAGTAATGGAAAGTTGTTAACACCCTCAAAAAAGGCTCAAGATTCAAAATAATCTTAACAGACTTGACTGTTGGGCCATATCCAACAAAATATTGTTGAGTGGTAACAAATGGAAAGTTAGTTAAAATCAGGTACATAGGTACAAAATTGTGATACCTAATTCAGCAATAGCAAGCAGGATCTGCATGCCTTGACAGACCATAGAATAAGCATGGGTCATCAGTGTTGCAACTGCCAAAAGAATCAATGCAGTTTTGGGCTACCACAATAGAGGTACTGTGTCAAGATCATGGGTAGCGATATTATTACTATGCTACACTGATCAGACAACTCCTGAAATACCATGGACAGTTTTGGAAACTACAATGCCAAAATAACAAAATAAGGAAATGGAGAGTAAAGAATGCCAAAAAATGATAAATGGCCTAGAGACTAAAACCTTCTAAGATGGTGAAAGGAACTTGATACGTTTATCCTATGACAGGGACATGATAGCAGTCTTCCAATACATAAAGGGGAAAGGAAATGAATTTATTATCTAAAGCAGCTGAAAGAACACAAGAACCAGTGGCTGGAAGATCTGAGAGGTCCAGAATTGAATGTGAATTGAAATTGAATAAGTGCCGCCTTCTGTATTTATCACTTATCCAAATAGATCAAATAAACTTAATCCTCCAGGTTCTATTCCAATGGGATTGCCACCTGAAAGTACTTTGGAAGTAGGTAATTTCAATAGTTAGTTCAGTCTCTAAAGTTCCTTCCAGCTACAGATTGGTCAACCTCATCATTCTTGGGATTTAGTGAAGACCTTATTTGTTTTGCCTTGCATAGAAAAAAGTGGGATCCAGAGGTGCATTGCTCTTGTATAATGGGAATTATTAATTTATATTGAAAATTTAGCTGCCAGAACCTCTGAAATGAGTGGCAAATAAGCAAAAAATAGTCCTCTGCATTCTTGACCCTCAACATGTTTAAGCTGTTGTTAACAATTTTGGGTGATAAATCAATATTATAAATTAAAGTTCTACTTCCTGAATTGCATCTTCAGCAACAAGCTGGCAGCAATCACCTCTTAGTACCTTAGAAGATACCTATATCCACTATATACAATAAGTGATTATTTTATATTGATTCTCACATGAATATTATCTATCAATAAAGGAGGTCAGGTTTTGTAGTTCAGGATTGAAATGAGGGGTCCTTGTTGATTTCTGAGCTTCTGCTTTCAGGACTTATAGCAGAGGTCATGATGTAATCTCTAAAAGCCATAGCACTTCCACAAATATAACACAAAACATAGATCAGGTATATAGATGACACCTTCATCATAATAAAAAAGGACCAATTAGAGAATGTCCACAGAATCATCAACAACATTTTCAAAGGAATCCAGTTTACCAGAGAAGAATAAAACAACAACTCACTATCCTTCCTGGACATCCTGATCAACAGAGCCACAATGGCAAAGTAGAAACAGAAAAACCAACTACACCAACTAAGTGGTCCACAACAAAGCAACAACTCATCCTCCCACAAGAGAAGCTGGATAAAAACTTTATTTAGACTGACCCAAATTCACTGCAGCAATCCTGAACAGCAGAAGAATGAAACAGAACTTCTATAAAACTTCTATTCCCACAAAATGGATATCCACACAACTTTATCAAAGGGCACCTGACCACTCAACCCAATACAGCACAACCAACACAAGCCCTAAAAAGAATAACACTGCCACACACCAAGAACATGTCAGAAACAACCAACAGATTACTACAACCACATGGAATCAGCATAAGATACAAGCCAACTAAAGCCTTCCAAAACATCCTAAGTAAACCAAAAGACTTAGCAGCCACAGAAGAAAAAACAGGAATTATCAACAACATACAGTGCAATGATTGCAACAACTACATAGGACCAATAGACAAAAGACTGGTAGAACACAACTAGCAGACTGAAGACATGAAAACTCTAATTTCATAACATATCAACACTTAACTATAGTTTTAATTAGGAAACAAGGCCAAGCCAAGTCCGAAAATACAAGGGTATTTCTAGAAGTCTGTCAAACAAATTAGCAATCAATTGACACATAGATATAAACAGTATCTATATAGTATGTAAAAGAGATTATCAACAAGCCAGAAAGAGAACAAAAAGACCAAAGTACCTTGCCACCAGCAATCAGCACCTAGATGCGCATAGATTAACTCCAAAATTAACATTAGACCAATAGTCAAGTAAACAATACTCAAATCAAGGAACTGCCGAGCAAGCCAACAGTAAATCTAGTTTTGGTATCTAGTTTTTATCTAGTTGTTATCTAGTTTTGGTAATGAAACATCTTCAAGGAAACAAGTTCAGAGTGCACTAAGGAGCCTTAAAATACTATCTTTTTATATTAATTATATTCAACATTCCTTTAACCGAAAAGATGAAATGAGGTTAGTATGCCGATTCAGTGATAGCTGTAAACAATGTTCCATTTCATAGGCTATATACAATCTTTCAGAAGGTTGCTTTAGCCATAGCAATGCCATAGCAATACCATGACCATTCCCAGAAATGTCAAAACACTTCCCATCTCCCAGTGGTATGGATGTCTCCTCATATGTGTTTCAAAAGAAAAAATATTTTTATATGCAAATCTTTGGAAGATGTTTTCATGCTAACATAAAATTGTGTATATTGTAAAGTTCTATCAGCAGATGATTGTTACCAACAAGAAACCAGTCAATACCATCAGCTGATCAGAGGTGCTTCTTCATTGTTGCTTGCCTATTTACAAGCATCTCACCAGACTGATTATATCCTCTTGGGAACAGCCAGATAAAGGCTTCAGAAATTCTCAGGAGAGGTCTGGCTTCTATCACTTCTTTCCCTGCAAGGAAGATTTTTCACTTCTACCCACACTGTAGCTGGAAATTGCATCAGGTCAATATCCAGATATAAAAATATCAATATATACAGTATATTTGTATTTTATAAAAGGCATTTAAAAGAATGGTACCTTTTTTAAAATGCTATTTACATTTAGTATATTCTTAACAGATAATATTTCTCAAACAGATTATGTTAATGTGCACCAGAGCTCAGTAGTGAAAAGCAAATCAATAATACTCTTCAGTGACAAATCAGAGCAATGACCATTAAGCATGAGTAATTAAAATGCCAGATTAATTGGTAAACCCATTTAAGTTATTTATGGTCAAATATTTCTGCTATTAAAAATAGAAATTGCATTTATAGCTGTACTTAGCCATCAACCATCAAATGATGATACAATTAATGCATTTTAACATTAATTTCTTTCCACCAACAATCTCCTCCCTAATTCTCTTGGTCTTCTAGGCAAGTGAAAATACAACTAGGAAAAGTTGTAGCAGAAATCACCTTTCCTCTACAAAATTTCCTAAGACTGCATGTAAAGCTTAATATGCAATGTTTAATATGCAAGATAACATCTTATCTAAAATTTAAACTATGCAGAATACCAAATCAACATATAACTTTTCTCTGCAGCACAATTATAAAAATGTCATGTATTTTTGGATTAAATTATTGCAACTTCCTTTGTGAGAATATGCCTGCAAATGAACTGATCCTGACTGAAATGAAAACAAAAGCATAACAAAAAGATAAATAATTCTTTTGGCATTATTTTGTAGTGATTTGTCTTATGTTGAATGAGGAATGTGGCAAAAAGAGCTGATTTTCTTTTGCTTCCAAAGAAGAATAGGTCTATAAAAAGGTTTATTTTCTCTTGTTTTGTATTCTATTTCACAAGGCTTTTCAATTTCATTTTTTCAGCCAGTGTTGCCTCGGGGCAATAAGTATACAAGTGCCAGGGGACAAAACAAAATGTTTAAGTATGAAGTGAGATGTTGAACAATTTTGGGGTGTTGATTTTGTTTTAAGTAAAACAATACTTTTTTTACATTTTAAAAGAAAGAAGAATTCTATTCATAATAGGTTGTGGTTCCCTAAACAACAAAGGGATTTAAACCAATTCATATATAAAATGAAATAAATAAACTTATTGCACACTGGCATCTAGGTAGGCCAATGAGTAACGGTAATTCAATATTCTAGAAAAAAAAAGGATACCATGGAACAGAGATTCACAAAAACAATGCTTATACAGTATACACAGGGGTGAAATCCAGCAGGTTCTGACAGGTTCTGGAGAACCCATAGCAGAAATTTTGAGCAGTTCAGAGAACTAGCAAATACCACCTCTGGCTAGCCCCAGAGTGGGGTGGCAATGGTGATTTTGCAATAGCCTTCCCCCGGGAGTGGGGAGAGAATGGGGATTTTGCAATATCTTTTCCTTGGAGTGAAGTGGGAATGGAGATTTTGCAGTATCCTTCCCCTGCCATGCCCACCAAGCCACACCAGGCCCCACAAGCCACACCCACAGAACCGGTAGTAAAAAATTTGGATTTCACCACTGAGTATACATCCCTTCTGCTTTAGACAACATTTTACTAGGACAAGAGCCAATAATTTGTTTCATTTAAGACAGAATCTCTGTCATACCAAGGTTACTGCAAACTTTTGCATTCATTTACTGTACATAACACCTTTCAAAGTCCTATTTTATTATCTGAAATATCTGATTCCTTATATTATTTGATTTGACTTGATTTATGCCAATTAAAAATAGTTATATTATAATTAAATTATAAAGTATCTTAATTTAAAAAAACTATACAAACCTCCATTGTTGTTTTGGGGGAGGATGGCAAGGGAGAAGATAATATCTGTTAATTAATCATGATATGTTCCAAATATAGATGTGATATAAAAAAAGTGCAGTCCTATGCCTACTTATTTCTGAATAGAAAAAATAAAAGTTTTTTTCTAAGCACACAATATGATCCCATAAAGAGTTCCATAAAAATAAGCCCAATTATATTCAATAGGATTTATACCTAGATAAATAATGTGTGCATGGAGGATTGCATCCTTTCTATAAACCAAGCAATTATATATATATATATACCGTATTTCCCAGAAAATAAGACCCTGCCTTATATTTTTTTTTAATCCTGAAATAAGTGCTTGGCCTTATTTTCAGGGAGAACTTATTATTTTGGAGCGTGTGGAGCAAGATGGGCTCCTCTTGCCATCTTACCTGATTTCCAGCTCTGCGTTTAAATATTTTCAGGGAGGGCTTATTTTCAGGGGGACCCTTATTTAGTGCATGCACTTAAAAGCCCGATTAGGCTTATTATCAGGAGATATCTTATTTTCGGGGAAACAGGGAATACACACACATACACACACACACACACACACACACACACACACACACACACACACACCGTGTTTGCCCAAAAATAAGACCCTGTCTTATATTTTTTTGAACCCTGAAATAAGCGCTTGGCCTTATTGCCATGTGCTCAAAAGCCCGATTGGGCTTATTATCAGGAGATGTCTTATTATGGGGGAAACAGTGTGTGCATGTGTGTGTGTGTGTGTGTGTGTGTGTGTGTATGCATGCAAATAAGGATGAATTATTTAATGTGACTTTGAGCCACGTACAATAAAACCAGGAAATAAAACATTTTGCAAAATTATTAAAACAATAAAAATAAATAAAACTAGAGAGGAAAGATATACAATTACAACTGAAGTACAGATTGATTGACTGATTGATTGATTGATTGTAGTCCCCATCTCACCACAGTCAACTATAGGTAGTTTACAAACATTCAATTAAAATGCACATTTTAGCATTACATAACATTAACATTTAACATCACATAACATTAAAACAATAAATAAGAATAATAAATTTAATTTTTAAATTAAAATAAAGCTAACCAGGATGTAATGATTAATACCAAGAATACTATTATAGATATCCATTTTATAAATCCAACACATTAGGAGCTAATGGAACATGGCATTATGAGTGAGCACTTTTACCACATATCCCATTGAAACTTTTAAAAAGTTTCTACCTTATTATTATTTCTACTTCCTGCCTGTCTCTTTTTCTCCGAGAAAGGTATGGGAAGGCAAGAAAGGCAAACAGAACCACAAGTATCTGGAAAGAGTGGGCAGTGTCACTTCTAAGAGAAAAAGTTGTCATATCTTGTATTACTGGAAATTACTTGTATTACTATCAAAGAGTTAATTCTTCAATTCTGCAGAACAGAAAAATATATTGGGCAGGAATTGTTTAAAAACAAACAAGCAAATGGGGTATGCAAAGAAATATCATAATGGAACAGAAATGTTCCTATCATAGAGGAGAAATGACTATTTACTTTTAAAACTTCATTACTGCATAACATCACATACAAATATTGGGCTAAAATGAAGTAAACAACACACAGCAATCGGAGCTTCTGCTTGTAGCATTACAGGTCTTTGGAAGGAGATTTCTAAGCACATCTACTTCTTGAGACTATACACCATGAGAGGATGGATATGATGTCAAAAATACCCATGTCCTTCCTCTCTTATGGCTGGCATGTTCTTCAGGTATCCTTTTCTTTAATGAAAGGTGAGCCACTGGCTTTTTGAAATGATGCAATCATCTGCACACAGTCCTGTGTAGCAAAGAACATTGGAAAAGGCTACTATACTTCACATTATAAGAAAATGAATAATTTTGTTCATTGGCTGCTGCATCAGGAAACCATTAGTGAGGCTAAAGACTTCCAAAGTACCCAAAGATGCCAGGATGCTTTGAAGGGCATCTGTCCTATGCAAGCTTTTCACTTGCATTTAAGGAAAAAAAACACAAGATAGTTATACAGTTGCAGCTTTAATTGGCTTGTCAAGTGTCTTTCAGTAGAAGCAAGGCAGAGATAAGAGCAGGCCATTAGAAAATAACAAAGGCTTGAAAATATAAATGTCAGAATTCTTCCTGCTATGTCAGAACTGCAAGGATGTTTGCCCAAAGAAATCTCCAGCTGGAAAGCCAGATTACCCAATAACGGCCAAAGATCTAGAGCTAGAGAAAAGTTCAAAAGGTAGTGAAGCCAAAGTTTCTTTCTTTCTTTCTTTTTCTTTCTTTCTTTCTTTCTTTCTTTCTTTCTTTCTTTCTTTCTTTCTTTCTTTCTTTCTTTATTTATTTATTTATTTATTTATTTATTTATTTATTTATTTATTTATTTATTTGTCAACAAGTACAAGGAAACAAGTAACAGTATAGACATTGACATGGGCACATGAAATAAAAATTGATACAAATAAAAGGATATAAATAGGCAAAACATATAGAATGATTACATATAAATGGGGACAGTGGGACAGGGACGGTAGGCACGCTGGTGCGCTTATGCACACCCCCTTAGGGACCACTTAAGAAACATGAAAAGTCCACAGTGGACAGTTTAAGGTAAAAGGTATGGGGATTAGCGAGACTAACAACAGGATCAGGTAGAGTGTTCCAGACATTTACTACTCTATTGCAGAAGTCATATTTCCACAATCAAGATTAGACCAAATTACATTGAGTTTGAATCTATTAATAGCCCTTGTGTTATTACGGTTGAAATTAAAGTAATCATTTACAGGTTTGGTAAATAATCTTATGAACCAAGCATAGGTCGGAACGTAGACAGTGTAGTTCGAGGCTATCCAGGTCTAAAATTTCAAGCCTGGTAGTATAGGGAATTTTATTTAGAGCAGAAGATTTGAGTACTCTTCTAGTAAAATATCTCTGGACCCTCTCTAATGTATTGTTGCCTGAAATACAGTGAAGGTTCCAGGCAGGTGAATAGTATTCAAGTATAGGTCTGGCAAAGTTTTTATATGCCCTAGTTTGAAGTATAGCATCACCAGATAGAAAACTTCGTAAAATAAGATTGACAATTCTAAATGCCTTTTTTGCAATGATGTTACAGTGACCTCTGGGACTTAGATCTTTTGAAGTGAGTACTCCTAGGTCCTTGACAGAGTATGGGTCAACTTTTAGATCATTTCCAGCCAGCTAATATTTGATGTTCTTATTTCTATTGCCAATGTGCAGGACTGAGCATTTATTAGCAGAGATTTGAAGGTGCCAATCGTTTGACCATTCAGATACATAGTTTAGGTCATTTTTAAGGGTAGCAGAGTTGTCTGTGGCGTTTATTCACAAGGTTGAATGCACAAGGGTGCTGCAAGAAAATTCAATAAGAGGGGTCTTTCAGTTATGGCAAGAGAACTTTCAGCTACTGGTAGTAGCTTCAGCTAATGAAGATCAGTAGCAGTCTTGGAAGCTACCAGCATTTCTGAGGCTGAAGCAAAAGTATAATTAATTGCAGATAATGGCAGCAGGAACCCTGAAGTGACAAAGGTCCCATACTAGCAAGGCAAGAATCTGACAGCAGAACAGCTGGTTGCAATCCAGCGTTTCTGCCTCTATCCCAGTTTCCATCTCATGTGAACTGGGATATTGTGAAATTTTAGCGTAGTAATGGCAGAGACCACAAGCAAAGTAAATATTTAACACAGGAAAAGAGAAGGAAATCAGTCCCAGCCTACTACTAATAGTTCCTATGGTGGCAGAGGACACCTATAAAAACAAGATAAGAAATAACAAACTCTACCACACAGGCATGCAAAGTGTTGTTACATTAAGATGAAAATGAAATTAATTGACAATCAGAAAAGCAGATTCAGAGATAAAAGTAATAACAAAGTAATATGTCACACTCCAAAGGAATCTAATATACAGTAGATCTTGCCACAATCTGATAAGGTCTGCAGATGGAGTGATATAGTGACTTGTATTTGCCATGTTTTGATTTTTCTTTTGTTTGGTCCAGGGTTTTCCAAACTGTGACGTGTAGACAGGATCCAAGCAAGATGTGAAAAAGAAGTTATATTGTTAAACCCATCTTTAATTTAACCCATATATGGGTTTCACAGCCAACTTCTCACAATCAAAATCAATGGAGTAAATCACAAATTGTGGTCACATGATGTCTCACTTAATGACTGAGGGTGACTTGCTTAACAACCACAGCAGAACTGACGTTGTAAATCTGGTGGTGGTAACATGATGTTTTGCTTAACAACCATACTACTTAGCAATAGAGTTGACAATCCCAACTGTGGTTATTAAGCAATAACTACCTATAATAATCTTAATTTTCATTAAATTCTTCAACACGCCTAGCATCATGGGCAGATCAAAAATAGAATTTATCTTGGTCTAGTCAGGTCCTTGTGTGCGGAAGTTCCATACATCACCATAGTAGCTTTCCTTTTCTATACAACATATAAAAGCTTCCCAAATACTGAAATGACAAAAGAAGTATTCATCGAGTAGATGTGTTCAATATATATTATTGACTGGTTTAGTTGTAAGTTTGGTCAGTATCGAAAGGAACAGATATTGATTCCTGCCACGCTCAATACACAGATATATCTGTCTAAATGAAGTCAAGCTGTACATCAGCAGTTTACTTTTAAGAGAAGAAAAGAGCGTTATACAATAGAAAAATATTTAATGTGTGAATGTGTATCATATTTTGAAATGATTTTTAATAAAGGATATCAATATATATCTCTATAACAGCATATTTTATTTTTATTCTGAAGAGAAACAATGCATTCTGCAGTAGATAATAGCCCAGTTCAGATCGAGTCAAGATTCTTAATACCTAAAAAGAGAGTTTTCATAAAGAACACAAAGAAAAAGGAAATCAAACAATACTAACAATCATCCAGTAAGCCAGGGTTAACAAAGTGGCAATGCTAATGTTTATTATATGCAATTTCACAGGCACTTAGTCACTATCTTCACTATTTATTTTTAATAATGATATATCAACTGTACTTACTTTTAGGTCTATTTGGTGAGAGGTAGGACAGCACCTCTACAATACGGTATCAAAACATTGTGGGTTTTTTCTTTGTTTTTAAATAAATCCACTTAAAAATAAAAGCTTTAGAATACATTAGGCTCTTACAAACATTTACATCCTACATAGTATGGAAGCTTTTTTTTTTTTCAAAGCTCCTTACCAAGCAAAAAGGTTTCAGTTAGAATATTATTTATTCTGATTTGCAATTACTAGCAGATAATTAAACTTTTGCAGCATGGTGTACAATATATTACATAAATCTAATGTCTCTTTCTCAATAGTATAGGAAGCTAAATTAGTACTGAATGCAATAAGGTCTCCCAAATGCAGAAAACATTCTGCAACTGTTGGTGATTATCATATCAAACAACTAAATGTTTTTTAGTTGTTCTGTGATCCCTGGAATAAGGGTTTGTTTGTTTGTTTTCATCCTGATCATCTCTGCACCTAGAAGAAAGTGGCTACCCAAGAATGTCTCTTTGGCTTTGTATTGTGAAGTAAGACACTTGTTTTAACTGTTCTCTCTGCTGATGTTCTCCATCAACAGTTTCCAAATTGTGAAACTGAGGTTGATTTGAAGAATCAATGGGTTGCATTTTGCTATCTGTGAAAAAATGGCTTAATTAATCAGCAGTTTGCATTGTGATAGGACTCTTTGTGCTGGTTTCATATAAGAACCCTCATATTTGACAATCACTTTCTAGATCTGTGATGGTGAACCTATGGCATACTTGCCAGAGGTGGCACTCAGAGTCCTCTCTGTGGCCACGTGCGCTATCACCCCAGCTCAGAGTCCTCCTTGTGGGCATGTGCTGCTGTCAACCCAGCTCAGCCAGCTGGTTGTTGGGTTTACAAGGTGCACACTGGCCAGCTGGTGATCGGTTTTCCGGCACTCTGGCACACACACACACGTGCGCATATTCTGGTTTGGGCCGTCTGTGCCTAAAAGATTCACCATCACTGCTCTAGATGGATCATTCTGGTCCTATAGAATTTCCAGGCCTTTTTTGTTTCTTTCCTTTTAAGCATGAAGGTGACAAAGAACAAAGAAAGTGTAATGTTCAGCTGAATTTTGTTATAATATTTGAAAGATTCAGATATTTCTCCTGAGCGATATAAAGTCAAAGATGGTTTTATATGCCTATATACTGCTTATTATAAAGAAAATCAATGGGAGGGAGGGAGGAAGAACATAGAATGGAATGGAATTGAATTGAATTCCCCAAAGTAGATAGAGCCAGGATAAGGAAAATGGTGTGAATCCAAATAAAATGTAATATTGAGAGGGAAAAAAACTAAAATTAATGGAGATGTATTGCTATTTTTTACTTACTTGGTCTCTTCTCTGCCAATAAACAAATTAATATCAGCTGGGTAAGGATAAATACATTCTCATTCTCTCTCTCTCTCTCTCCCCCTCCCTTTCCCTCCTCCCTCCCTCTTTCTCTCTCTTCTGACAGGACATTGTTTTAATATGTGGTTTAATAAGCTTAATTTTAAAAGTTTAATAAGCTATTAAGCTTTAAATGTAAGTGTAAGTAACTTTATATGTATGTGTGTGTGTGCGTCAGTAGTGGATTGCCCCCAGTTCACACCGGTTCTATAGAACCAGTAGTAAAACCAGCGGGAGACTCCTTCCACCGACCTTGACATCATCAGAATGCTTCTGCGCTTGGGCAGAAGAGAGCATGCGCAGTCCCATTGCAAACCGCTGGTAAAGGTAAGTAGAACCCATCCCTGGTGTGTGTGTATAATTTCCTCAATTGCTCTGGTTCTAATGAAGTTTATCTGTTGAAGAAGACAGATTTCATCACACTCATTGAGGTCATAATTTATGGGAAACAGTAAGAATTGTGGGACCTATCTTTATCTATGTGATGCAACAATATTTGGGGCCCATAATAGATTTACAGTGAAAAATCATGTCTTCAATAAGAGGACATTAGTGCATTAGTGTTGCTGATCTCATTAAATAAAGATGTAGTAGATTATTGCTTTCCAATATTATTAAATATAGTGATCTTCCTAATTTCAATTATGCCTGTGATATTCATATTTGTAGCTAATAACTCTCTCCCCCTCATCCTATTAGAAAATTGATGACATATTTTGCCTCAGAAGTATTAACTGAATATTGAATATTGCATAATGGCCAACTGAATATTTTCCATTTTTAAAATAGAGCTTTGCTAATTAGTACTTTTGACCTCTAAAGGTTTGTGACAATAAACCTTCTCAATACAATAATACTTACAGAGAATATCCTTCCTGTTGAAATATTTCACTACACTGATCAGTTTTCTATAAATATTAATTGGAGACAAGTTAAATCTTCTTAGATCGAAAATTAATTATATAGCCCTAAATTCCCATTTGTATTTAAAAGGTAACATATATATTTTAAGTGTATATGCATATGCATATGTATATGTATTGAGACATTACATACATATACAGGTATGAATATGGGGAGGGATTTACAAAGGTATACCTAATTGCAAAATATAAGGAGAAATTAATATATTGTCAAGATATTTGACTGATACCAACGAGACTCTCTCAAAAACAGAATGTCCTGGGTGATTTGGTGCCAGTATTTAATATATTTCTAGGGTGGTTGTAAAATTAATTAGTTATTAATTTTAATTTTAAAGTTAATTTAATGAAAATTAGTGTAACCATCTACAATAATTTAATAATACAATTTTCTAAAAGTGAGCTTTGGGGGCAGGCACTTAAATACTGAACTGATATCTACATCAATGTTTTATCACCCCAAAGCTGGAAAAGGTGACATGAGGTCCTTTTTTCCACTATAGCCTCCCTCTTGTGAACACTAGCAGAAAATTGATTAACAGGCTTCTGAATATTAAACACATGCAAATTGCGGTGCAAACCCTAAAACAGGCTGATTGTAAAAGACAAACAAAAACAGCCCCTGGTTCTGTTCATTTACATTATTCTATAAAGTACTCCACTACTCTATTGACTGCAACATCTCTACCTGATGTACCTCCCTGATTTCAAAGATCTCCCTCTCTGATCACAAAGAACTGCACAGGAGTCAGATACTACAACACCATGCAAGTAGCATCAAAATTCTCTACACCCATCAACAATATTTTAATCTTGATGTTATTATCACGAAGTGTAGCATCTGTGAAAAATATTTTTTTTGGTTAAAAAAAAATTAAAAAAATAAAAATAAAACCCTTGATATTTCAATAAATTATTCTTGTTTTTTCAATGGTCTATAAAATTAATTTTGCAGATGTTTATGCATGTTTCAAATGTCCTCTGGGAAAATAGCATGATTTTTTTTTAAACTGGGAACTGATTGTATAAAAGAAACAGCTTTCACAGAAAGAGATTTGAATCTCAGAAAAAAATGATGGCATTTATAGCAGCTAACAGGAGCATTCCTAGATAGTTTAAAAAGTTCTGTAACAGAAGACAGTAGATTTATAAAGAATCCCTATAAAGTGACATAGTAAAACAGTCAGTGGCATGAAATTATTCTCCATGCTTTATAAATGAAGAACATTTTCTCACTACATATCATTTAACTTCATACTGAAATCAACCAATGCTGTTCAGATTTTTTAAAAAAATAAATTTAAAGCCCAATGTGTTTGTTTAAGATAACTTTTAAGGTTGTTCTAGAACATATCTGCTGTGCATTGATTTAATAGCATATTCTATCGTGTAATGATTAGTAATTAATAAGGGTAACTAACATTATAGTACATTTCAAAAAAGTGAAATGGAATCACATTTAGTCTTAATTAAAACTAGACTCATTGAAAATAATGGTCCTTAACCTAGTCATAATTAGCATTAATTTCATGGTTTCTACATGCTGGAAAGATAATACTCAGAATGTTACAGCACAGACATTAACAAGGTATGGAATAAGAAATGCCAGATGTATGGGCTGAATTCTGAAGAAACAGACATACCAAAATATACTTTCAACATCTGATAAATGATGGAAAAGATTATAGGGCTGCAAAAATATATTTATGCAGTGATTAAGTGTATTTACTGAGTAATCAAAAGTCTTAAAATGTGGGTGTGGTGGATCAGTTCATTTGCCTATTGAAAAAATTTCTATTATAACCAGAATGCAATATTAAAATTTTAATGTACCACACTGAATTTGAAATGAGACACCCAAGATGAAAGTGAAGTGAAGACTTTTAGCTTTAACTCAAGTGGTTTGACAAAAGCATGGCATTAACCATTAACGAATTACAGACATTTTAAATACAGATCCCCATTTTTGTTGGCTCATAAATAATGGGACCAACTAGCATAATTACAAATATAAGGATGCTTTGAATCATAAGATGTTCCTTTCCTTCTCCATATGTCTCTTCCAATCATTCTGATAAAGTTAATCTTGGTTCTATCAATCCAAAGAATCTTATTCTAACACTGGCTTTTTAAAGTGACATTAAGTGAAATCTGGCCTGTCTATTCTTGAGCATTACCAGTGGTTTGCACCTTGTTGTGAAGCTTCTGTATTTACATTCATGAAGCCATCTCTTGACTGTAGACTTTGACAATGCCATGCCTACCTTATCAAGAGTGTTCTTGACTTGGCTAGGAGTTGTGAATGGATTTTCTTCACCAATGATAGAATGTTGAATCAACTTTAATTGCCTTTTCTGGTCTTCCTGACCTTTTGTGTTGCTGAGCCTTCCAGTTAATTCCTTCTTTTTCAGAATGTTCCAACCTGCTGTTTTGGCCACTTCCAATGTTTTGATATTTCTTAGATAGAGTTGTTTTGTTTTTCAGCCTAAGGATTTCCAATTTGCATAGTCATCTCTTTGGAGCTCATGTTGAGTGTTCCAAGTGAACAGATACCAAATGCAAATGTGAAACTCAGAGCCAACTCCAGATCTTTATGTGCTTGATTTTCATGGACTAACGAGAGAACAGGGCATACCTGGTCATGAAACTGCTTGCCAGACATTTGTCCCATCATTTATGAGCCACCAAATATGGGGGTAGGTGTATTGAAGTGGTTGTAATTCCTCTATGGTTACTGGCAATCTTTTGTCAAACCTTTTAAACTAAAGCTGAAAGTCTTCACTTTGTTCACATCTTCAAATTCAATTGATGGTGTACTGGGACAAAATGCCACAAAATATATCTTTGACCCAATGTATACAAACCTGATTGTATGTATGCTTGTGCCTTTAAGTCAGTCTTTGATTAATGATGACTGCTTGGACTATTCCCTGCTTTTTTCTTGGCAAGGTTTTTCCAGAAATGGTTTGCCATTGCCTCCTTCTTAGGACTAGGAGAAATTGACTGGCCCAAGATCACCCATCTAGTTTAGTGTCTAAGAAGGAACTAGAACATGGTGTAATGTCTTGTAGCCTGATGCTTTAATCGCTATACACCAAAACTGGTTCATAAATCAAATATGGAACAACTAATATTTCAAACTTGAAAAAAAAAGGTTGTATGTTGTCATCTTAGCTGTTTCACTTATAAGCAGAAAATATGAAATATTGTAAGAAATTTTTAAAAATGCAATTAAAATTGTCAAGTGAAAATCCAAAACTTTTGATATCTTAATGATATCATTTTGATGTTCAGATTTCCCAATATGAAAAAAGCCAAAAATAAGCAATGCCTAAATCAGGGGTGTCAAACTCATGTCATCATGGCGGCATCACATGACGTATTGAGTCTTTCTTCCCCTTTGCTAAACCGGGTATGGGCATGGCCAGCGTGTGACACACAAGTTTGATAGTCCTGGCCTAAATAATGGAAATGGATGGAGAGTTATTGAAGTTGTAATAGACTTTATATTTTCAGACTCAAAAAACAAAAGAAAACAAAACCAGGTGATATTGAAATAAAAGTATACTTGCTATTGGGGAGAATGCAAAATTTTAATGCAGAGCCATTACCCTGTCAACAAAAGTATATATCATTAAGAATATGGTTTCAAATTCTAAAATATGCTATAATATGGATCATCTTATGGCATCCGAATGAAGAAAAATTGATATCTTTACATTGTAGTGCTATGGAAAATTGTTGAGAATACTTGGACTGCAAATAAATAAAATCATTCAATACTAGATGTAATAAAAGCAGACTGGAAAGACCAATAATAAAGGGAAAACTTAAATATTTTGAACACTATGTGAAAGCAAAAATCATCAGAGTTGATCTGATGACAAAAGCTTACAAGAACTCAAAGAAACAGTTTCTAGCAGATATCACTAGTGAATCTGTGTCCTTTGGGTCATAAAGTCAGAAAGTGATGGAATGACTGAACAATAAAAACAGCAGCAGTTGAAAGAATCATAAAATCATAAAACTGGGTGAAATTTCAAGGTCCCGGATAATACATCTAAACTATGATATTATTTCTTTATAAGGAATGCTACTTTTTGTAAAGGATCTTGATATAGAGTAGAATTCTTAGATAAATTTCAGATTAAAGAAATGAACTTTTCTGAGTTATTTTCATAATATACATATTTAGGAACTATTTATTTATTAAAAACTATAAGGAAAATACTTATTAATTTTATTTTCATAATTTTGTTTCATGTATTTATTTATAAACCCATTTCTGCATATATATGCATATATATATGCATATATATATATATACATACATATACAGAGAGAGAGAGAGAGAGATTAATTCATAATATATGGACAATGAAAGCTTGAAAGTTATATCATGTGCCACTTTTTTTAGAAGTAGGAAGTTGTTCACACAATAAATAAAAAACCCAGATATTTCTATCAACCTTGTGAGATTGACCAGATAGAAAACACATCCAAATAAACTAATTCTACTTTATTGTAAGGTTGCATTAATCAAATCTTGCAAGTTTGAAAGTATATTTCTCCCTCTATCTCCTTTATAACCCAAGAAACTAGGGAGGATCTGCTCTGTCCACAATCTTGCTGCTGTTGATTCTGAAATGAACCTGGCTGAAGTCATCTTTAACTGCGTCATAGTTGCCATGAACCCGGTTCTGTGGGTGTGACTTGTTGGGCATGGCATGGCTTGGTGGGTGTGGCTTGGTGGGCATGGCAGGTAAGGATACTGTAAAATCTCCATTCCCACCCCACTCTATGGGAAGGTCACTGCAAAATCCCCATTTCCTCCCAATCAGCTGGGACTTGGGAGGCAGAAAATCAATCGGGGTGGAGTCAGTAAGGGATGGTATTTACCAGTTCCCCAAACTACTCAACTACTCAAAATTTCTGCTACGGGTTCTCCAGAACTGGTCAGAACCTGCTGAATACCGCCTCTGATATTGTCCCACATTTCTAAGAACTGTTTGTATTATATGTGTGAGAGAGTCTCTAATATACAGTTATCCTCTGGCATTACTTATACTTTGATATGGATTCCTAGGGATTATCAAGTTAGCCTTTTCTCTGCTGGTCTACAAAAAAATTGAAAACAAAGTTATCCTTAAGGCAGGGATCCTCAAGGCAATCTTTTTTTCTTAGTTCGTATTTGTTTTTTTAATGTTCTTTAATGTTTTCTGGTGTTACTGTTCATGTATTTGATCTATATCTATCTATCCAAATTCATGGTATAGTTTTATCTAAAAAAAATATGAATTTTTCGTATTTGACAATGTGTAATGTACAATAAAAATCACAATGAAAACTACATAAATGAATTAAAATGAAATATCATCTCATATATGTACTCAAAATTTTAGAGCTAATTTACAAAAGGATCACCAGTTTTAATAGTTTCACCAACCATACATGAGATTCATGATGGAAAACAATAATATCTAGTATCTGAACAAGTTGTTGATTCTAATGTATTTTATTAATTATCAGTTGATTTCATTGTAGTCATTTGGTGGCATATTTATTTAATATAATTTAAGCAATAATCTCTGATCCCAATCACCGACCCAAATTCAATCTTGCATCATTCTCCTGGGACACATATATTTGTCTTCATTCATTAATATACCTTTTGAATGATGTTCATTAATCATTTCAATTTAAATGATTAAATTGAATGTAACAGGAATACTAGCTAAAGGAATATATGACTGAAGTATGAAGGCAGCAACTTTTCAAAAATGTGGGAATAAATCTCATAGAATCCTATTCTGTTTGACATAAAAATGCATAGTATTTAAACTTATAAACTTATAATAACATACAATAGTATGTTTCCAAAAGTTTGGCTTGGTTGTTTTAAGGATCTCCCTACATAAACTGAACATGTATTAGCATGCACAGAAGACACTTCTGCTGTTGTGTATTAAGGAAGCAATCTTCCAAGATTATTTAGATTGCTCTATGATAGGCCTACCATATCTTTTTTGCAAAATTATGGAAAACCATTAGATGGCAGTTGAGAGAGCTTTTGTAAAGGATCTATTATTCTTCCTAGTCCACATATTATTAACCTAGCAGTAAAATAGTTAAAAAAAAACATTTTCACTATAATTCAGATAATAGGTTCTTCAAGCCAAACTCAATACAATTTTTGTTATTGTTTTGTCCTGAACAATGATAATTAAATATATTAGTCAAAATTCTCTAAGGACAGATGATACCAAGGTCATCAGGTTAACTATGAGTGAATTGAAAATGTTCTCATCCAAATACAACACTATATTTACTATACCATATTGAGATTTGAGTGCTTTTATTGCCATCCATCTTTCTGAAGGTGATTGTTATTTACCTTTAGATTCTATAGTCTGACAAATTGAAGCAGGCTAAAACTGAGTGTAATAAATTTCAACCAGAAATCAAGGGCAAATAAGACAAATATATTACCATGTATTGAGAATCCTAACTCTACCCATTGCCATAATCTTACACAGAGCATCAGCCAAATGTTTGTATGGAACAGAAACCCAAAAATTCAAGAAACACTTTGTAAGAGTTCTTTTAAGTAAGATTTATGGTCTTCTTGATCTCCCTCAGAAGATGATGAAAAGCTTTATGCTCCTAGATTGAAGGACTTCCATTTCAGCTATCTGCTGCTCTGTATTATCTTAATGAAACCCTAGCTCTTTGCTCAAGGCATTCAAGTGTTACCTATGTAAAAAAATAATAGTTTTACCTATGCTATTTCTTTGAATAACTTACTTCTTTCCTACAGAAAAACAGTATCAGCAAATATACTTATTAGAAAAGTATAGCTGAATGTTAGAGCTGTGCTCAGATGACTCTTTGAATTCTGACAAAAATAAAAGCAACGATTATATTCACAAGCACTCAGCTAGAGGACTTTTGTTTGCTTTTTAGACATAGAATGCTGAACAATATTATAATCCTTTGTTTTGAATGTAATATAATGGATGAGCATATACTAGAATTTGTACAGATTAAAAATTGTATATTAAGTTTGTGGGTAGAGAAATGGAGTAAACTATTTCTCTTAATTATTCCAGAGGAATGATATATCTCCAACAATTCTCAAGAAAAAAATTCCTTTTAACAGTGTGGGTAGCATTACTGCTGAAAAGTGAAATGGAAAGTGCTATCTCTTGTTGGCTTCCCTAGTAAAGTAATTGAAATGTTGGATTGAGAGACCTTAATACAGACTAAGTAAGAGATGAATTTTAAATAAAATATTGGACATTTATACTCACACCTCTTGTACAACTTTAAATAAATAGGTAAATAAAAGAATATGATGCATAAGAATATCTCTGCAATTATTTTATCCTTTGAATAATTTATCAAGCAAATTATTTTTCATTAAAATCCCTGGAAAATAGGTAGAAGAAAAATACCAAATAATTTCTCTGCATTCATTTACATATCACTGTAAGCCAAAAGATTAAAAACGAAATATATTGTGGCTAATAATCTGTAGCCTAGGGCAATATAAGGATCATGTGGTATTGAATCTAGCTTATTTATTTTTTTCATTCTGAAATGTATACATGTCCTCAATCTAACTGTACTTTATTAGATATTGTCTTTTCAAAATGCGGTTTCGGAAGGCAGAAAAGGAAAATGGTGGTGTGTTCTGCCCCAGCTATGGACCCCAAAGAACGCAGCAAACACAAAGTCTGTACAAACCTTAGTTT
>NW_027257229.1:0-33367 GCF_029215685.1 Pituophis catenifer annectens
GAAGTAAAGTCTAAAAAGGAAGCTGGTCACGAGACTTATAATGCAGAAGATATAAAGCAAGGGATTGAAAGAGAAGTTGTAATGATGCAATACAGGCTTACAGAATTTGCGATCAGAATGAGAGGCTTACAGGAAAATAATAGTGATGACCTAAGAAAAATATCTGCTCAAGTTCTGGCTGGGATCTTAAAGGTTCATCCTGAGGAGGTATCCTATAAAATTGATAAGGCCTATAGAGTAAATTCTTGGATTGCAAAGCAAAGGCAACTGCCTAGAGATGTGGTGATTTACTTTACAGATAAAGAAATAAGAAATGATATTGTGCAAAAATCCTTTAATTCTACTCCACAACTGTATGGGAGAAAAATTTGGATATATAAAGAATTGCCGCCTAAGATGTTAAGAGATAGAAAGAAATTTGGACTTTTGGTGACTGAGCTAAGAAAACAAAATATTTTATTCAGGTGGGATGTTCCAGTGGGTATAATATTGAGATATCAAGGAGTAAGATATCAGTTAAATACTGTTGAAAAAGCGGAATAATTTTACTACAAGGTCCTTAAAAAGCAAAATCAACAAGAGATAGAAATTCAAGAAAAGCAGAAGGAGATGGAAGTAATGAAGAAACAACAAGTTACAGAGGTCTCCACAGATGAGCCGCTTTTGGATTCTCTCTCAGAGGTCTCAGCTGGACTATTTAATATAAGAGAGGCGGTTCCGGATTCTAATGTAATGACTTATCAAGCCACAAACCAGCATGGAAATCAATCAGTTGATATACAATTTATAGAACCAGAAAGATTTAAGCCACAAAAGCAAAACCAACAAGATCAAGTTATAGATCAGCATGAAAACCAAATAGTCGATACACAATCTACAGAAAAGAATTCAGGATGGAGATTCAACCCACAAAAAGTCAAGAAAAGAAGAAGTAGGTCTCACAAAAACAAAAACTTTTAAACTAAACGACAGTGTAATGCCAGTTATTTAAGAGAGGATTGAATATATGAAAAGATAATGGGCAAAGTATTGGTTTATTTTATCCTGAGGAGAGTGACAGACCTCTGCAGTGCTGAACTTTTGGGATGTGAAAAGGGCCTTAAATTGAATGGATTGGAAATATCTTTTTTGTTTTTTGGATTTTTTGATAAATATATTACGTTTATGCTGAGTTACATGGCAAGAAAGTTACTGGATTGGGGCACGCAGAAGATCTGGTTGTTACCCTATTATGGTGGTTGGAATTAATAATCTGGATAAAAGACACCTCTATAGACATTATATGGAATATAAATATAAAGTCACTCGGGTGGTTGTTGTTGTTGTTTTTTTTAATATGAAGATATTTGTTACTGATGGGGGCAGATGGTAATTGAAGATACCGAAAATACTGTTGGAATTAGGATGCGATGTTACCCTAACATGGGTAATGGAGTTTATCATCCAGCTGAAAGACATTACAGAAGATATCATATGGATTACAAGCTTAAAGTCTTTTTAGGATTTTATTTACATAAGGGAATATTTTTCTAGTGGAGTGGGCAGAAGAATAAAGATATTAAGAACAATTATGGTAGTATTGTAGGAAAGTGGGTGGAGACAGGTTAGATTATTGATTGTTTAGTTTAAAGAAAAGGGATATTATGTTTAGATGTGAATATATGTAAAAGATTTGAGTTAAGAGATATAACGATGGGGGGGAAGGAAATGGGTAGCTGAACTGAATAAATGTTAAATTAGGATTTATTATATAGTTTTATAGTGGAAGGTTGCTTTGAAATGTTATATTAATATACATAAAAGATTTGACTTAAGAGATATATGTATGGGGCGTAGTAAAAGGGTAGATTATGAGCAGAAATCGCTAAATTGGGAGATATAATAATATTATTATGTTAAATTAGGAGTTATTAGATAATGTTATAATAGAATGTCACTTTGAAATGTATAGTATAGTATAGTATAAGGGGGATATGATAATTTTATTAGAAAGAAAGGGTCAGCATATGGGGATGGAGTAAGTGGATGGTAAAGTAATATATAATCTGTTATGAATTTGGGTCTTATTATGAAGAAGTCACAGGGGGGGAGGGGGAGGGGGGGGTTAGGGAGGAGGGGGGGAAAAGGGGAAAAATCTGTATTTGAAAAACTTTTTCAATAAAAAAAAAAGATCACATGAAGTATTGGTACTGATTTATAATGCCTTGGCAAGACCACACTTGGAATAGTGCATCCAGTTTTAGTCACCATATTATAAAGAAGATGTAGAGACTCTGGAAAGAGTGCAGAAAAGATGATTAAAGGCCTGGAGACTAAAACATATGAGGAACAGTTGCAGGAAATCAGTATGTCTAGTCTAGTGAAAAGGACGAGGGGTGACATCATAACAATGTACCAATATTTGAGGGGCTGCCACAAAGAAGAGGAGGTCCACCTATTTCCCAAAGTACTTGAAAGCAGGACAAGAATCAAAGGAGAGAAACAACCTAGAACTAAGGAGAAATTTCCTAATGGTGAGGAATAGAACATCTACCCTTCAGAAATTGTGGGTGGTCCATCACTGGAGGCTTTTAAGAAGAGACTGGACAGCCACTTGTCTGGAATAGTATAGATAGATACAGATTAACAGAGTTGGAAGGGACCTTGTAGGTCATCTAGTCCAAGCAGACCCTACAGCATTTCTGACAGATGACGGTCCAGTCTCTTCTTGAAAACTTCCAGTGATGAAGCTCCCACAACTTCTGAAGGCAACTTTATCTCTTTATTTCCAGGTTGAATCTCTCCTTGTTCAGTTTCCATCCATTATTCCTTCTCCGGCCTTTGGGTGCTTTGGAAAACAGCTTGACCCCGTCCTCTCTGTGGCAGCCCTTCAAATATTGGAAGACTGCTATCATGTCTTCCCTGGTCCTTCTCTTCACTAGACCAGCGATGCCCAGTTCCTGCAACCGTTCATTGTATGTTTTAGCCTCCAGTCCCCTAATCCTCTTGGTTGCTCTTCTCTGCACTTTTTCTAGAGTCTCAACATCTTTTTTATAGTGTGGTCACCAAAACTGGATGCAGGATTCTAGGTGTGGTCTTACTAAGGCTTTATAGGGTGGTATTAGTACCTCTCTTGATCTTGATTGTATCCCTCTGTTAATGCAATTTTGTCTTAATAATTATCTGATAATTTATAAAGCAAGTTCAAAAGTTATGGTCTTTGGGAAATGACATCATAGCCATAGATGGTCAGCCATTAGAGCAAGTAACACCTTTCCTTACCTGGGGTTGTTTTCTCTGAGCCTGAATCTTGGCTCCCTCATCATCCAAGGAGCTCAGTTAGAGAAAGGGCAGGAGTGAAAGTGGTGCTTAAATGAAAACCTCACAGCTCTCCAGCTTCCTCAGACCCAATTATTAAAGTATCTGAGGCCCAGTTTTCCCCCATGTTCTTACATCAATCTGATGTTTGGGTCTCCAGAGAGAAACCACCAGCAGAACCAACTCAATCTCAGCCTCTGAGGAGTATCTTTGGGTGGGTAAAAGGACTCCAGCTGCTGCCCTCAGAGCTGATTTGGGAATTTACCCAATTTCTGCTTTGTCTAAATTCAGAAAATATGGGTATTATTGGCATAAAATTTAATCTATGGAAAGTGACAGACTCTGAAAATTGTGGCTGTTGGAACAGAGAAAACTTCAATTAAAGACCAAACTTGGATTATGCAACTGACAAATCTTATTAGGCTTTGAGGTCTGCCTGTTTCTTGTATAACTGGAGAAAGAAGTTAAAAAATTTCCTCCAGAAAGAATCTGGGATAGAGAAGCAAAAAAAGGTGCAGCTATCCTTGAAAATTATAATAGGCCCTTTATTGGAATAGAATACTCCAGTTGGCATTTGCACGTGTTAATCTAATTGTGATAAATTGTAGGGGTGGGATACAGTAATATGATTTACATTTTTATTGTTTTTTAATTTGCTTATTATTTTCCATTATTATGATACAGTCTTGCTCATATTCTGTCTTTAATATTTTAAACAATGTCTGATTAACAAACTATTCTAACATATTCATGAGAACCAGTTGGATTTATTAAAATCTAATATTTTGGACTTGATCTGACCCCAAATATAACACAGCATTCTTCATTGCTTTTTCAGATCAGTCTTAAAACTGGTTCAGAGGCTCTGAGTGACAAAAGTCAATTCCCCTTTTTTTACCGGATGAATCCCAAAGAAGGATTCCACTACCCATCAATTGTCCAGCTGCTCCTCCATTTCAGATGGACCTTCATTGGCCTCTTTGCTTCAGACACAGAGGAGGGAGAGAATTTCATGAGGATTTTTCCTCCTATGCTTGTCAGGAGTGGAATTTGTGTGGTTATATCACAACTGTTCTCAACAACTGGATATACAGTATACCTCAGGGATTCCCTCTCTAAGTGGAGACAAGTCAATGTCTTTGTTCACTTCATAGAATTTGATTCCATTTGGGAGAGAATTCTTCCTTTCCATTTAACATTTATGCGTCTGCCAGGACCCATTGAAGGGAAAGTCTGGATCCTCACAAATTTTGCAGGGTATCCAATGAACAAACGCAGACTTTACAAATACATCCATAGTGTTTGGAACTTTGCTTATCTGGGAAAAGGAAGGCCAATGGATTCTGCCTTTGAACCTTATTTCTTTGTGGAAGAAAAGTTTCAAGATCATTATTTCCGCTGTTCTCTTTCAAATAACGTCTTTTCTGTCAAAGGCCGCAGAAGATGCACCCAGAAAGCCCCACTGGAGACCGAGTGGAAAAGGAACAGGCTCCGGGCGCCAAATGAGTATCAATATTACAGTCTCATGAAGACTCTGGCCCAGGCCTTGAATGCCGCTTATTCCTCCAGATGGAGGAGGAGAAGGAAGGAGGGAGAAAAGACTTTGGGGTCTCCAAGGCTGCAGCCATGGCAGGTATGGGGATCCCGATATGGATCCATTAATCTTTGATCCTTTGGAGGAGGAATCCAGAGGAGAAGGAGGGGAACCAACTCAACAGATCTGTCCAATTCAATTACTCAGGGAATAATGGTTCCAAAGAGTAGATACCATGGCATTTTAATAGTAAACTCTGTTGATTTGAAAAGGCTGTATTCTTTCTTAAATGAATTCCTGTATTTGTGGGTTTGTGATGAGCATGGTGGAATTTCCCCTTTGTTCCGTCCCCACTGCAGGTGGGTCTGTGTGCAGCTCAACAGGCAGCTAAACCCCCCTATTCTCCTCCAGTGAAAGGGAGCCTGGGGTGGATCTGGGTGTTTCATTGGGAGAAAAGGGCACGGAGAAACTGAGGAGATGCAAAGAGTGAGAATCAAAGATAAATAGGAGATAGGCAGCATTAACTAACAGCCAACAAAGAAGCAGCTGGAACCTCTCCAGGGATGCTCCGTGTGAGGGACGGAGGCCTCTGGATGACCATGTGTCTCGGTCAAACTGGCTGCTTCCGTCTCCTCCAAAGGCTGAGAGAAAAGGGAGTCTGGCTTCAGACCATACAGTTAGGCTTATCTGCCCCCGGCCACTAGGAGGGGCTAGAGCAACAACAGCACAATAGATACATGTTGTGGCATGACAACCTTTATAAATTTGAAGGGGACCCTGAGACCATCTAGCCCAACCCCTCCTCTCTTCAGGAATCCCAGTTAAAGCTTCTCTGACTGATGGCTGCTCAGTCTTTGCATTCAGACAATCCATGAAGAGGAGACTGAACTTCTCTGCTTAACTGGCTCAGCTCTAAAACAACTCAAACTTTTATCATATTTTTTTTCTTTCATTCAGCTAAAATCTCCTCTCTTGTAACTGAATGCATATTTGCATGACTGACACTCTGGAATAATAGTGAGCAGATCTTACACTTGTGTGTAACCTGTGTCAGTGATTGGAAGAGGGCTGCATCCTCCCTTCTCCAAACGAGAGATTGTGTCAGTTGGAAAAGGGGCTCCCAGACTCCTCCTGATCTTCAGCTCTTCTCCTTGTTCTCTTTCCTCAAGGCTAAGAGCAGCTCCTTTGAACTCTTCCTTGGCTTATTCCTCCTTCTCTGAAGTTCACACATAGATTTTCTGCAAATTCTCCTCCAAGCGTGGTGCCTGCAAGGGGACCTGGTCCTTGAGTTGGGGTCTCCCCTAACCAGAACGTTCACTTCCTGAGATTCTTATGGCTACATTTGCCTTCTTTCCACGAACATCTCCCTGCTGACTCAGATTCTCTTTCCAGTTAACTATGATTTTGAGATCATTTCCACAAACATAAATATCAAGTTTGGTATCCCTCATCTTTCTTCCAGTCCCTCATTCGTGTTCTTATAGGAGACTCTATTGTTAGTCAAGTCCTAGTAGCTAAAAATCAGATATTTTTCTACTGCTTTTTACTTACACACCCTTCTCTGTGTGCTAATGATAAATATTGTTTCTGGAAACTTGATAATCCTCTCATTAAATTTTATTTTATTCAAAAAGGTAAACTACAAACTTCAAAAAATAAAACTATTACAAAGACAAAACAAAATTAGATGAAACATTTTTTTAAAAAATTGTGCATTAAAGACAGATAAAACCACATACGCATATATTGTTCCCCAGTTGAATGCTGACAGATGTACATTTCTCTCCCTTTGCAAAATAGGCCCACAATTATAATCTTCTACCGATATATTTGCAACCACTTGACTTGTCATCTGTCTGCTGTATATAAAAAATGTTGTTAACAGGTAATCCAAAAATAAATAAATAAATAAATGTCAAAACTTCAAAACTGTCTGTTATCTTCTATTCTATTTAACTCTCAGACAATTTGCAGGGGCTTCTTATCTACCACAGACCACCACAATCATTATCTCTGATCCATCCTGAATCTGTTCATGATTCAATATCTTTGTTTGATTCTTAATAATACTTCATTTCCTTAAAACTTTAATTAGGATCTTTCCCAGCAACTGCTTTTCATTCCCCAAAGTCACAGGACCTCCTGTAAATTGAAACACAATGACTCTTAAGATTTGTTTTCCAGTTAAATATGACACGTCCATTCCCCAATCTCCCTCAATCTTCTTGAAAGAATCCATTTCTTCAGTCATCCGTTCTGTCCACTTTGAGTCTTCAGGGTCCATGGCCGCTCCAGCCATCTCCAAGCAGCCTCCCTTCAAACCAGACTCCTCCTTCAGGGATGCCAGCAGCAAATTCAGTTCCAGTCCATCCATCCAATCCATTCAATTCAACAATTGTTGCTTGCTTCTGATTATCATCTTTAAGTTGATTTAAAACCATTGTTATTTTATCAAACTTTTAAAATGATGTTTCAAATAAGGTTTTTAAATAGAAAAACCTTATATTCTTTAAATTAAATAACATCAAATTAGCTTACTCTAGGATCTACATCTTAGATCAAATCTTGCATGAAGGGGATTTATCTACTTGACCGTATTAATGATAACCTAGAAAAATTGATGTCCAATAGCAAAAAGTTATCCCTAACCTTCAATCCCTGGCCCATTAATTGAAGTATATAAAGGTTTCCCCTACGCTCTTGTATGGAGCAGAAGTTTGGGATTTTTACTCAACCACAGTACGAGAACAAACACAGTCCCAGCACCTGAGCTGTATTGTGGGTGTAGATCTAAGGACATCTGCTGCAGCAGTTAGAGCTGAATTGGGAATGTATACAATTCATCCACTATCCAAGATCAAAGCATTTAACCACTGGCACAAAGTCAATGAAATGGAGACTGCTAGACTCCCCAAGTTATGCTTACTAGAGCAGATAAACTCACAATCACAAACCTCTTGGATCACTAAACTGATTAATTTTGGAAGTAGTTGTGGCCTTCCTGTCTCTTGCTTAACAGGAGAACAATTCAAAAAAACAGCTGCCCAAAGAATTAAGGATATAGAAGCGCAAAATGACATGGCTATTCTTAGTAAGGTGGGTAAGTTGAAATGGCTGAGCAAATACAAACCTACTTTTCAACTAGACAACTATTTAAAGTTACAACTGCCAAAAAAATCTTAGGGAGAGATTTACGTGAGGGAGATTCAAACAGCTGGACACAATGGTCAGATATGGGAGATTCCACTCTAGACCTTATAATGGACGTCTCTGCATTTGCAGAGTGGCAGAGGGAGAAGACCTGGCTCACATCCTATTTGATAGCTGCCTGCATAAGAGGGTGAGAGGCAGGTACCTTGGTCCATAGACCAAAGGAAGGACCCATTGGGAATCCCATATCAAAACGACTCACCTTATCTGCAGCCAGAATTTGAAAACAACATTTAATACAGCTCAGTACTTGAGCAAAATGGCTCGGTTGAGATCGGCATTTGTGGGACTGATTGGGGTAGATTGAAGGGGTGATATTGAAATATGAGTTTATCCTATTTTATTTATCCATATATTATTGTATTCTATTCCAATCTCATTTTAAATTGTTTTTATCGGATTTTAGTAATAATTTGTGTTTGGAACTCTGAACTTTGATTTGGCCCATGGACTAATCAATCAAGTAAACAAACATAACCTTCAGGTGTCGTAGGAAAAATTTAAAAAGATTAAAAATATTTGAGTATCTCTTTGAAGACAGTTTTTATCCACTTAATTATCATACCATCCGCCCCTCAGTTTTCTAATCACATCACACAATTGTTTCTGAGTCCTTTACTGAAATCCAGTGATATCAGCAGAGTTCCCATAATCTATTTAGGAAGTGCAATGATCTGTGAGAATGACTTTTGGGATGAGGAGAAGAGAGGCTGCCTAGGGAAGCATCAGAGAAGAGGGGAGAATCCAGGGGTGAAATTCACTTACCTTCCCTACCGGTTCGCAAATGTGTGCGCACTACCACAGAGCCCCCATCAGAGCCTCCCCCAGACTCCAGGACTGGCCCATGTCCCCCCCCCAACTTCCTCACTGTCTGAATCTGCTGCCAGCTCCACTGGCCTCTGGTGGGCCACAACAGCTATACGGATTCTTCCTTCGGCTTCTGTCAATCCTGTCTCCAGGCGCAGAAGTGCATTTGAGACACAACGTGGCATATGGAGAATTGATCTGGTCTTGGACTGAACTACTTCTAATGATGTAAAACATGAAACTGACGGTCCGAGCAACGTCCCATAAAGGAGCTGTGCTAGCGACTTGGGCACAAAAAGCTGAATAGCAGCAGGGACATAGTAGCCTCCCTTTGTGCGGAAACAATGAAGAATGGTGCTGGCTGATCTTTGGCCCAGGGCAGCTGCATGTTTCTTGAACCCTTGGCCTGAATGGCAACCCCCAGGGATTTGAAGGTGCTTCCCTGCTCTATTTTGTGGCCATTTAGATACCATGAATAAAGTTTTGGCCTTTTTGATCTTTGTTTTCTCATCATTTATGTCCAGTTTATTGTAATTGCAGTGCTGGAGAAGGGCTCGCAAGGCTCTTTTCAGGCCTTCTGGTGTCCTGGAGAGGATCACAGGGGCATCTGCATAGAGCAGGAGGGCGATGCTTCGGTCACCTACTTTTTTTGGGGGGTGGTGATTTGGTTTGTTTAGCCATTTTACCATGCCAGTTATGTAAAAGTTGAAAAGCAGGGGGGCCAAAATGCCCCCGTTTAACCCCCTTTTGAGTTTTAACTGACTTCGAGAGGGACCCCTGCATATCACACCTCACCTTGAGGGATGGTTTAGTATGTAGGGCAGGTAAGAGATGAAGAAGCCTGTGGTCAATTGAGGCAGCTCCCAGCTTCTCCCATAGCTTAGTCCTGGGAACCGTATCAAAGGCTGCCTTGAGATCTATAAAGCAGGTGTAGAATGATGCAGGTCTATTTGATATGTATTTTTCAATCAGTTGATGAAGAAGTAAGCACTGATCGGTAGTGCCTCTCCCCTCTCTAAACCCGGCTCCCTCTTCAGCGATCAAATTCTCAAGAGCCAGCCACTCTCCATCTGGAGGTGTTTTCCATCAGGATGACTAGGGAGAAGATTAGCCTGACAACTTTCTTCTTGATCAACCCATGCTTTCTGGGAATCAACCTCTTGTTTTCAAAGAGTTTATGAATCATCTTTTATTCCCTCTCTTCATTTTATTTGTCATCTGCTCTAGAATGTTCCCTATAATTGACCAATTGTGTCAATGATATTTTCTCTATGCTTTGTCAGTATATGATGGACAAATTTTTCTCAAACCTTTTCATTCACTTATGAACGTAATGGCAGTATTTGTATCCTATTTAACCTTATTTGGAGATTAGACAATTGTGGAAGAAAGATTCAATGTGGCATAAGAAAAAAGTTCTCTGTTTTTCAAATTCCTGGATCTTCCCATTCTAGTTTCATCTCTTTCTGGAGAAGAACGAGTTTTGCAATATTTCCTACTTTAAACTGTACTTGGACCAAAATGGAGAGATAACAGCAGATCTGGGCATTCGGGGCTTCTTGGTTCTCCCCAAAGAGGATGCCAGGAGAGAGACTCTGGCGTATTCTCTAAGACAGAGATTTATTATCAGAGAAGGTGTTCTTTCACGGCTAAAGTTGCTCAATAAGGTGGGAGAAATTTTGGTGTCTTTTCTCTGTTTTCCAAAGCCTGAGGTCCCATTTCAAGTGGGCAAAGCAGGGGTGAAATGGTACTACCTCACTCTGGTTTAGGCAAACTGGTAGTAATAAAAACTATCAGTTCGGCCGAACTGGTAGTAAAAATACTTTTAAAAGGTAAAAAAGGTTCCAACAATCGCGCAGCACAGCTGTGATCATTGGAACCTTTTTAAAAAAAAATTTATAGCATTTTTTTACTACCTATTTGCCCGAACCGGTATTTTAAAAAATGCTTTAAAAAAGTAAAAAAAAGAAGTTGGCCAAGCCCACCCAGTCACAGGACCCCACCAAGCCACGCCTACCAAGCCACGCCCACAGAATTTTACATTTCACCATATTTTCAAAGACAGAGATTTACTATCAAACAAGATGCTCTTTCACAAATAAAGTTGCTCAATAAGGTGAGAGAAATTTTGGTGTCTTTTCTCTGTTTTCCAAAGCCTGAGGTCCCATTTCCAGTGGGCAAAGCCCAGAGTCTCCAGGGTGGTCAGCCTCCCATGCCAGGTGGTGTCATCTCATGGAAGCTCTTCAAGAGACGGGACCTAAGTGATATGGCTTTGCCACGTTTTATGGAAACCTTTTAAGATCTTACTGGTCAGAGGTTTCTTTCTTCATCACAGTTTTACTCTACATTAAAAAACCTAATGGAATAAAAGCTTCCTAAAATTTTTACAGTAAATTTTGTTCTCAGTTTTAAGATGAATATATCATCATACTTAAATCTTTTCTCAATTCCACCCCTCTTGACTTTATTAAGTAGAAAAGTACTTTATTGTAATGTTAAATTCCAAAAGCGAAAGGGAGGAACTAAATGAAGAATCTGCCAGTTGTTTTACCTCCTGCATCTGTTTAGAAGTAGTCAGAGATTTCATACTTACCTCAGTGAAGACCAGAGGCTACTTGTCTCCCTCCATTTCTCCCTCCATTTTCCATGGACGGAGATATATATATTCTTACTTTTCGTAGGTTTTATGTGTGTTTTTTCTTTTAGCCAGTTTTTTTCTTCGTAACCAGGATATTTATATATTCTTTCTTTTTCATATATATATGCAGGCAGCCCAGGTTCGAATCCAAGTAAGGGAAATAGATCTATACCAGTCTCCCTTTATTTCTTTATCAGTAAAATATATTTGGTATAAAAATGGTTTGTTGTGGATGCAACTGCTTGAGGGCTCCTGGGTTGCAGCTGAAAGGCAAAAGAGAGCAGAATGCTCTCTCCCACATGTTGGAGTAGACCAGGTGTCTCGGTAAAACACTTAATCTTTCCCCTGGCTCAGGCTGATGAAGGGAGGAGAACTTGTGGCTCAGTGGGTAATACAACTGCCTAACATGCAGGCAGCCCAGGTTCGAATCCAAGTAAGGGTAAGGCTGGCTGATGAGAGCTAAGAAGCTTGAAATAGATCTATACCAGTCTCCCTTTATTTCTTTATCAGTAAAATATAGTCGCTGCATCTGTTTAGAAGTAGTCAGAAGTGTTGTATTTACCTCACTGAAGACCAGAAACTACTTGTCTTCTTCCATTTCTCCCTCCATTTTCCATGGACAGAGAGTCCTAACATCTTTTCTTTGGCATTCCTTTTCTTCTGCTCAGTCCCTGCCTCAGTCCAAATGTGTGGAAAGTTGTCATCCTGGATTTGTCAAGAGGGCTCGAGAAGGAGAGCCAGTTTGCTGCTATGACTGCGTTCCTTGTCCGGAGGGCACCTTCTCCACTCAGGAAGGTGGGTCACACTGAGGAAAATGGGAGACTTTGTGGAACTGGATCCATCCAGAGAATTTTCATTAAAGTGCAAGTTAAAAGACAGATTGAAGCTCACATGGGTTTTTATTTTTAACCTGCACAATTTCTTATCTAAAAGGAAGTAAATCAAAAAGATTTGGAAGGAGGGGCTGGGAAAGAGATGGGAGGAGGGGTTGGCAGACTGGGCAAGCTTTACTAACAACAGAGGAAATACCTCTTCTGCTTTTTAGTTTGGATATGTGCTGCTAAATTTATCTTTCTAGGAACATCTGAGTTCTTTGAAATTTTATGAATTGTTTTAGGTCCACTTTCTGAAAGACCTTGCAATCCACTGTATATTGGATCCACCTCTTGAGGATCATTGAAAAGTTGTCACAGGTCCATAATGTGGTGCTGTGGATAATTATGGGGGGAACTCATTACACAAATAGTCTGCCAGTCATGTAGATCGATCGATCAATCGATCAATCAATCAATCAATCAATCAGAATAGAATAGAATAGAATAGAATAGAATAGAATAGAATAGAATAGAATAGAATAGAATAGAATAGAGCTGGAAGGGACTTTGGAGTCTTTTAATCCACCCCCTATACCCTATACCATTTCAGACAAGTGACTGTCCAGTCTCTTCTTAAAAACCTCCAATGTTGAAGCACCCACAACTTCTGGAGGCCAGCTGTTCCACTAGTTAATTGTTGTCATTGTTAGTAAGTTTCTCCTTAATTCCATATGGCTTCCAGATGTTACAGGATACTGTAGGTATCCTCCAAGTCCATGATATTAATTGCCATGTGGCAGGATTCAGGATGTTTGCCTAAAACGATTATTTGATTCATTATTAACCTCTAATAATATAGGTTGTTATGAAGATTCTACGCATTACACAGGAAATAATTAATATCCTATGTCTTCCCTCACCTTCATATACTTAGCTATATTTTTTAAAAAAAATATCCTTCTTATGATCTTTTTAATGAAATAGCTAAGAAATACTTCTTGGAATATGCCCATGGTAACAGCTGTCATCCAAAAAGGGTATTTCTTGAAATGTAAAAAAAACCCAGTATATTAAAGAAATATTGCTTTTTTGCTTTCTCAGATACAGAAAAATGCACCAAGTGTCCAGACGATAAATATCCAAATGAGGCCAGAGTCCAATGTATGTCGAAAGTTATAACTTTCTTGTCTTATGAAGAATATCTGGGCATCATTCTGGTCTCTTTTGCTCTACTTTTCTTCCTAACCACAGATCTTGTTTTAATCATCTTCACTAAATACAGAGAAACTCCCCTTGTCAAAGCCAACAACCGGGACCTCTCCTACATCCTCTTGGTCTCCCTCCTGCTTTCCTTCTTGTCTTCTTCTCTCTTCATTGGTCAACCAAGGAAAACCACCTGCCTTCTCCGACAAACAGTTTTCAGCCTCATCTTCTCTGTGGCCATTTCTTCTCTCTTGGCCAAAACCATCACGGTGGTGTTGGCCTTCCTGGCCACAAAACCAGGAAACCGAGTGAAGAGATGGTTGGGGAAGAGCTTGGCCAACTCCATCATCCTTTCTTCTTCTGCTGTCCAAATTCTCATCTGCTCCATCTGGCTGGGAGTTTCTCCCCCCTTCCCTGACTCTGACCTCCACTCCCAGCCTGGAGAGATCATCCTGCAATGCAACGAAGGGGCCGTTGTCATGTTCTACGTCACCCTCAGCTACATGGGCTTCCTGGCTGCCATCTGCTTCACGGTGGCTTTCCTGGCCAGGAACCTGCCTGGGGCCTTCAACGAAGCCAAGCTGATCACCTTCAGCATGCTGGTCTTCTGCAGTGTCTGGGTGACTTTTGTGCCCACCTACCTGAGCACCAAAGGGAAATACATGGTGGCTGTGCAGGTCTTCTCCATCCTGGCCTCCAGTGCTGGTCTGCTGGGCTGCATCTTCATCCCCAAGTGCTACATTATCCTTCTGAGGCCAGACCTCAACACAAAGGAGCAGCTCACAGCCAGATCAAATGTAAAAACATGAGATATAACACCATTGTGATATTGGAAGAATTGGTAATTGTTCTTTTATTTGAAAGGAAATATTAATTATTTCCATTCCATAGTATGCAGGAAAAGAAAAAAATATCAGTTTCAAAATGGGAAACTGTTGAACGATTGGAATTCTTTCTTTCTTTTCAGCTCAATAAATTTTGTTAAAGAGAACTCTGTGAAAGTCATTCAGAGGAATTTGCTGTTCAGCAACAGCTACTAAATATGACACCTTATAAAAAATATGAGCACTTCAGTGGTGGGTTCCTCCCGGTTTGATCCGGTTGGGCCGAGCCGGTAGCGGTGATGATATGACGTCACTGAACCGGTTCTCCCCTCCCCCGCCCTCTCACCCCCCCACCCCCGCAGGTTATTCTTAGCTTTTATTTGGTCCCACCCCCAACCTATTGCTGCCTCCTGAGTTCCAGCTGATGACTAGAGGGAAAAAAACTGTTTAAACTCTTGCCGCGGGGCTTCAAAGGGCCGTCCTACAGCTGATCAGTGTTAAAAGCAAACAAATGAGTCGGGTCGTAAGTGCAAGGACCTTCCAGAAATGACTCTGACCAGCTAGCGACGCCCACCTAGTCACATGACCTCCAAGCCACACCCACAAAATAAGACACGCCCACAGAACCGGTAGTAAAAAAATTTAGAACCCACCCCTGGAGCACTTGTTCCTACTGACAGCAGCTAAAAGTGTGTGTGAGAGAGTGAAGAGGAAAAGAGGCCAGGAGGAAGCTGTGGGAACCAGCCTGGTTGCCTGAAAATGCCAGAATGATATCAATTGCCATGTTTAAATGGCTCTCAGCTGAAGAGGGAAATCTTCATCACTCTTATATAGTTCTTTCTTGATTTCCTCATAAAAGCCTCCTTTGCAGAAAGAATTCAGCAGAACAACTGTCTGGGATTTCAGTTTGGGATTGTTTTTATTTTGGTATGTATTTCACACCAAAATAATAAGAAATAAATGATAATAAATAAATAAATAATAAGAAATAAATGAAGTAAATAAAAAATAAAGTGTATAAAGAAATTTCCACTGTATTTTTTTTTTCCTTCATCAACCAGAGAAATAAAATAGCAGTTTTCAGAGCCTTTAATTTTCCACTCTACAATTTCTACCTAAAGCAATTTCTCTGCTCCTCTTCCAAGCTTGTCTTGTCTGTGAAGGGCTGGAGAAGATGTCCAGAGAAAGGGGACCTGGAGACTCTCCCCAGGAGGAGGTTGAAGGGATCCTGTCTAAAGGCAGCCGCATCACTGACCAGGTCACAAACCTTCAATGCTGCATAATATTCATCCAGGTCCAAGAAGGGGGTGAATAGGGGGGGGACTTCCTGGTTTCTAGGGAGAGGCACCCATGGAAGCTGTTCTGCTCTCCAACCACAAAGATTGCTGATCAATTGGGAATCTGTTTAAGTCTCAGAACGGCTCCTAATTGTGAATGGAATCCTTTTGTGAATTCCATTTTAAAGATAATAAGAAAAGCTCTGATGGATCAGACCAAGATCAGTCTAAGATTCACAGTGACCACACAAATCCCTCTGGTTCTCCCACAAGCAGAAGGCAGAGAGACTTATGGCTTTGCCCAACATGGAAGTGGTGTTTTCCCACAATTTCACTTTCCTCCATCACCCCACACAATATTGGGCACTCGGCCATCTCACACTCTAGGAATCCCCAATTCTGGTATCTGGGAAAATATTTCCAAGATTCACACACCCAATCAAAAAGGACTAAGGCGGGACTGGAACTCAAAGGTCTCCTGGTGATTGGCTGAAAGTCCCCCAGAAAGTTTTCATGCCTAAGGGAGGATTAGAACTCAGAGCCTCCTAGACCTTGGCTCAAACTCACCCAGCTGGCTTTCATGCCTAAGACAGAACTAGAACTCACAATGTTGTGGCGCGGGAATAACGAGAGGCACAAGCAGGCTAGTAACAACAGAATATTCATATGAGAAAATATTTCCAAGTTTCACTCCCCCAATCAAAAAGTACTAAGGCGGGACTGGAACTCAGGAGCCTCCTGGTGATTGGCCCAAAGTCCCCCAGGGAGTTTCCATGCCTAAGGGAGGATTAGAACTCAGAGCCAGCTGGCTTTCATGCCTAAAATTGGAGCAGGACTCAAAGTCCCCCATGATTGGCTCCAAGTCCCCCATTTGGCTTTTGTTGGAAGGTGGGATTAAAGCTCCGGTGATTGGCACAAAGTCCCTCAGCGGCCTTTGACTCCCCCTATGGTCTCCGGGCACAACTGACGGCTTCCCACAGACGAGGCTGCTTTCTGCTGCTGCCCCCTGGCTCCCCTCCACCTGGCACCCCTCGCCTGCCCCACTCCCTCGCCCCCCCCCCGCTCGGCAAGCGCCGCCTCCGACAGCCCCTCTCCCGCCTCCCTCCCCCGGGGCTGGCCGAGCGAGCCCACGTGGGACTTCCGGGGGTCTGCGGGGTGGGGGGGCACCAGCTTTGTGGGGGAGCGGATCGGCCACCTCCGGGCTCCGGGGATGGATTCCTCTCCCTGCGAGGTTGCAGCCGTCGGGCTGCTGCGTGGGGAGAAACGGCAGCTCCCTTCACCCCGGAGGAAGGCGAGGCGAAGGGCAGTGGCAGCAACGGCGCAGAGCGGGAAGCCCTTGGGGGGGGCTCGGGAGGAAGCGAAGGTTTTTTGAGGGGGGTGGTTAAAGATGTCAACGTCCCCCCTTTTTTTTACCTGCGTCCAGGTGAGCTTCCAAGAGGACCGGCATCACCTGGAGCTTTTCATCCGCTGCAGATTTGAGGTCTCTCAATTCTCCCCCTCCCACCTGAAAGGGCGCATCGCTTCCCCTCCCCCCCCCCCATATTAATCCCTTCCCCGGTCTTGGTCTGACCCAGCGCTCCTAGGACGGCGGTCCTTCCCCCTGGCAGCTCCTGCCCAGAAGCCTTTGGAGGGTTAGCCGACCTCCCCCCTCCCCCCCCCCCACAGGACAGAAAAGCTTTCTTTCTTTCTTTCTTTCTTTCTTTCTTTCTTTCTTTCTTTCTTTCTTTCTTTCTCTTTCTTTTTCTTTCTTTCTTTCTTTCTTTCTTTCTTTCTTTCTTTCTTTCCTCCTTCCTTCCTTCCTTCCTTTCTTTCCTTCCTTCCTTTCTTATTTCCCTTCCTTCCTTCCTTCCTTTCTTTCTTTCTTTCCTTCCTTCCTTTTTCTTTCTTTCTTCCTTTTTCTTTCTTTCTCTCCTTCCTTCCTCTTTCTTTCTTTCTTTCTTTCTTTCTTTCTTTCTTTCTTTCTTTCTTTCTTTCTTTCTTTTTCTTCCTTCCTTCCTTCTTTCCTTCCTTCCTTCCTTCTTTCCTTCCTTCCTTCCTTCCTTTCATTCATTCTGTCTGTCTCTGCCGTTCAGAGCGGCTGTTGCGCTGAGGCCCATTAAGTTCCGTTCTTCTCCCCAAGCCAGGGAGGCTGAGCACCTCCAGGTCCTCCCCCACCTCCCCTCCCTTTCCGATTTTGTCTCCTGTTGTAGCGCGGGAATAACGAGAGGCACAAGCAGGCTAGTAACAACAGCTCTTTAATTCAGGGTGAGACTTCAGCAAAAACTCACAGGCAACAGCCCTCTTTATATACTTTCCAGAGGTAACCAAGAACCAATCAGAATTCACTATGCATTTGAATTTCCCGCACAAAATAGATACATACACAACACCCCTCCCTTCCCAGAAGGCACTTATTCTATCTATTTACATATTTACATACAAAATCACGCAGGTGACCAGGGCGTGTCTTAATCCTGGTTGACCTGCGCAGTTCAGTTGTTGGCGAGGCGTCGAGCCGGTCGGAGGGACCTCCCGTCTCTCCCGGCTCCGCCAATGGAACCTCCTGGATTTCTCCGGAGGTGTGGCGATCTCCGGCTGGGAGTGTCGGCTCGGTGGGGCGGCGCTGGAACTCAGGGTTGCCAGATAAGTATTCCGGCTTATTCGGGCTTGAGGTAGCTGTGTCGGAAAGACTTGGGTAGTTAGGACATGGGGTTTCGTTTGGTAAACGTTTACGCAATTGATCTATATGTCTCCTCCAGATTTTACCATGCCCAATATCTACTGTGTATGACTTTGGACCAGTAATTCCTACGATGGTTCCTTCTACCCATAATGGTCCATTGGTGTAGCTTCTAGCAAAGACTAGTGATCCTACTTCGAAGTGTCTTAGTCCTCCCCCTTCCCCAGTGAAACTATCAGAGGAGTAATTAGGATGCAGTCTGTCTAGAACGCATCGTAGCTTTCGGCCCATTAAAAGTTCGGCCGGGCTGCGGCCCGAAGTGGGGCACGGGGTAGCATGCTGTACTGCTAGGAACTCGTCTATCCTAGCCTGCCAGTCCCCTGCATCGAGTCGGGAGAGGGCTTCTTTGGCCATTTTTACAAATCGTTCAACAAGGCCATTAGAAGCCGGATGAAAAGGAGCGGATAGTGCATGTCTAATGCCTAGTTCGGCTAGGTAGCCTTCGAATTGAGTTGCCGTGAATTGGGGCCCATTGTCGGACACCAGAGTGTCCGGCAACCCGTGTGTTCCGAATAGTTTTCTGAGTACCTTGATTACGGCCTCAGAAGTGGTCGATGGCATTAGGGCAATTTCGAGCCACTTAGAATATGCATCTACAATAATTAGAAAGTTTTGGCCATGGAACGGGCCAGCGAAATCTATGTGAATCCTCCCCCACGGTCCCTTTGGTTTTTCCCACTCCCGAACGGGCGCTATGGGGGGATCTGGGCAGGACTCCTGGCAGGGCCTACACTTCCCTACCCACTAAGTGACATCTTGGTCGAGATGTGGCCACCAAACATAGCTACGAGCTAGGCCTTTCATGCGAACAACCCCAGGGTGTCCCTCGTGTAACATTTCTAGAACCCTGTGCCTTAATCGCGAAGGAATGACCACCCTGTCACCCCGCAGCAAGCAATCCCCCAACAGTGACAGTTCATTTTTCTTGTTGAAATACAATTGGAAGTCACCACCGTCCACCTTGGTAGGCCAATCCCTCGTTACCCAGCCCATTACTGTGCGCAAAACAGAGTCTCTGGCAGAAACCCTCGCCACCTCGTTCGAAGAAATGGGGCCCGGGGAAACAATGTCAAGCAGTAAAACCGGGGCTTCCGGGGTCGGGTTGTCCAATAGTTCCAGTAAAGGACATCGGCTGAGGGCGTCAGCATGTCCTAAGGTTTTGCCCGGTCGGTGGAGCAGTTTGTACGAGTATGCGGCCAAGAATATGGACCATCTGGTCATCCGGGGGGAGAGGGCCGCCGGGGTCGGTTAATCTCCAGCCAAAAGTCCCAAAAGAGGCTGGTGGTCTCTAATGAGTTCAAAAGTGCGGCCAAACAGATACTCGTGAAATTTTTTGACCCCTGCTACAGCCGCTAGTGCCTCCCTATCTAGCTGGCTATAGTTCCTTTCAGCACTAGACAGAATGCGAGAGTAATAGGCGATGGGTGCCTCTAACCCATTCGGCAGTCTATGGCCTAAAACTGCGCCAACACCAAAGGGGGAAGCGTCACAGACTAACACCAGAGGTAGTTCAGCATTGTACTGAATGAGGAAACTGTCCTCGGACAAAAGTCTCTTTACTGCGTTGAAAGTGGTCGCTTCTCGCTTGCCCCAAACCCACGGGACGTTTTTTCCAAGGAGCCTGTGCAGAGGCTCCACAACGGTGGCTTTCTGTTTCAAAAACATCGTATAGAAATTGAGTAGGCCCAAGAAAGCCTGCAGCTCAGCTTTTGACTTGGGGGTGGGTGCGCCTTGGATGGCCCTTACTTTGCTCTCTGTGGGGTGAATGCCTGAGCCGTCGATTCTGTAGCCTAAGAATTCTACTGATGGCACTGCTATCCTGCATTTATTCCACCTGAGTTTAAGTCCCACTTCTCTGAATCTGGTTAGGACTTGTCTAACCCTTTGGCCCAACTGCACTTCGTCCTGGCCACTAATCAAAACATCATCGAAATACGGGATGACGCCTGGGAGGCCTTGTAGAAAGCGCTCCATGGTACTTTGAAAACGTCCTGGGGCGATGCTGACCCCAAACTGAAGCCTGGTGCATTTGAAGGCACCTCTGTGGGTTACTATAGTCTGTGATTCTGCCGTAGCGTCATCTACTGGCAGTTGCTGGTACGCCTGCGCAAGGTCTAGCTTCACGAATAGCTTGCCAGGGCCCAGGGAGTGTAGTAGATGGTGGACTATAGGAACCGGATAGGCGCTCTGCTGCAACGCCTTGTTAATCGAACATTTATAGTCGGCGCAAATTCTAATTGAGCCATCTGCTTTAACTGGAGTAACTATTGGGGTTTCCCACTTAGCGTGATCTACAGGAACTAGCACCCCTTGTTTAATGAGCTTGTCGAGCTCCGCATCGATTTTGGGTTTTAAGGCAAAGGGAACTCGCCTTGCCTTCAGTCTAATTGGCGCTATGATGGGGTCTAAATTGAAGGAAATAGGGGTCCCCACGTACTTGCCTAGAGTCTCTTCGAAACGTCTCGAAATTCGTGAAGCAGTGTTTCTTTCAGTGATGATCCGTTGATGTTGTGGACGCCCGTGAAACCCATACCAAGGGCTCAGAACCATTTCATGCCCAGTAGACTCGGAAGGGGCTTGCTGACGACGGTCAGAGGCAGCTCTTTCTGAAACTCGCCGTAGGTGACCCAGAACGTGCCCACTCCTTCAACAGGAACTCGGTTCCCCTGGTAGTCGAGTAGGCGGATTTTCTGTCGGGATAGCTGGCTTTTCTGAAGCTTGGGCAGGAGTGCCTTGAGTGTTGACTAGGACATGATCGATAGCGTCGACCCGGTGTCGATCTCCATTTCGCACGATTTGCCATCAATTTCTACTTTCGTGTAGACTTTCTCGTCATTGGGCGTGCTGGTTTGGCCGATTGTCATGCTGTAGGTTTCCCGCTTTTGAGGTTCGTGCCGTTTTCTTGCGCCGTCGTCTTTGATTGGCTGTTTTGAACGAGCCGATTCTGGTTGGTCGCGGTAGTCACGTGGTTTTTGACTACGCGGAAGTTGAGCTCTGCAGACTTGTGCTAGATGGCCCTTTCTATCGCAACGCCTGCAGATGGCTTCTCTGTATTTACACGACTGTCTCTCGTGATCCCCGCCACAGTTGGGGCAGTTCTCGTGGCGGCGGCTTTGTTCACTTGATCTCTTTTCTGTATGGAAGATGTCCTCGTCCGACTCTTCCTCAGTGCTGGTTCGCACCTCTTCTCTGTGGACGGGGGCTGTTTTCGGCCTGTCCTTGCTTGAATTGGGACATTGCAGCGCTTCCGATGCCTTCATTGATGCCTCGTGTGCTCGGGCTTCGTCTAGTGCGCCGGCTAGCATTAGGTCCGGCTTGGCTAGGAGACGCCTTTGTAACCGGGTATCACGAACCCCGCAAATCAGTTGCTCAAGCAATGCATCGTGTAAGTCTCTGTAGTCACAATGCATAGTAGCTTTTCGAAGCGCGGCCACAAAAGCACTGACCGGCTCCCCTTCTTTTTGAACTCTTTGCCGGAGTTCGTAGCGCTGCATGAATTTGGATGGAACGGGAGCATAGTGAGCCTTCAGGTTGGCTTGAAGGACGTCCCAGGGGACTGTCTGGACTGGGGTTGGCTTGCAGAGGGATTCTGCCATCTCGAATATGTCTGGCCCGCAGTGGCTTAGGAACAGAGCCCATTTTCTGTTTGCGGAGAGCCCTTGCATTTCGCTCGCTTCCAAGGAGCACTCGAACCTTGTCAGATACGATCCCCACTTCTCTCGGGTCGGGTCGAAAGGCTTTGGCGGAACGTAGGCAGACATGCCACGTCTCCGTGTTCGGCAGTCACCCTGGCTGAAACTCCAAGCTCTTTTCGATTTGCCTCTTGTGGCCTCTATCCCACCTTCGTCGCCAATGTTGTGGCGCGGGAATAACGAGAGGCAGAAGCAGGCTACCAACAACAGCTCTTTAATTCAGGGTGAGACTTCAGCAAAAACTCACAGGCAACAGCCCTCTTTATATACTTTCCAGAGGTCACCAAGAACCAATCAGGATTCACCATGCATTTGAATTTCCTGCACAAAATAGATACATACACAACAGTGAATCCCACTCCTGACACCAGTTACTGTGGAAAGAAAAACAGGACCCAAAAAAACCAATAATCCAGGCTCACTGCAGTTATTATTTATTCAGTGTCCACTGGAGGAATTCTCCCCAGAAAATAGTGAGAGGAAATCTTACAGACAAAAGGATGCAATCATATCTATACATTCCAGGAAAGGAGGAGAAAATGACAATCATACATATGCATATTTCATTTAATAGATGATGTGAGCATGAATATTCAGAATTAGGGAGACTCAAGTTACCTCCCCAGCTTTGTATTGTTGCTACCCTCAAGAAAGAGTTATTGTGTAAACAAAAAGAAACGTCTCAGTTGCGTTGCCACAGCAGTTTGGGTGAAATATACTGAGAAATAAAGGCATCAACATTGCTCCATACATTCCTTCTATATTTCTGTCTTGCTAACATGCTCCCATTTCTCCAAGAAATTTGTCTCCTCACAATCTTCCACACACCCTTTATTTATTTCAAGAAAAATAATTGGCCCACTCATGCATGGAGAAGAGCTTGGACCATTTTCTATGTTTGGAGTGTGGGAAATGTTAAAAGTTGAAATTCCTCAGTCTCACATTTACACATTTCTTCTGGCTGTGAGCTGCTCCTTTGTATTCAACTCTGACCTCAGAAGGATAATGTAGCACTTGGGGATGAAGATGCAGCCCAGCAGACCAGCACTGGAGGCCAGGATGGAGAAGACCTGCACAGCCACCATGGATTTCCCTTTGGTGCTCAGGTAGGTGGGCACAAAAGTCACCCAGACACTGCAGAAGACCAGCATGCTGAAGGTGATCAGCTTGGCTTCGTTGAAGGCCCCAGGCAGATTCCTGGCCAGGAAAGCCACCGTGAAGCAGATGGCAGCCAGGAAGCCCATGTAGCTGAGGGTGACGTAGAACATGACAACGGCCCCTTCGTTGCATTGCAGGATGATCTCTCCAGACTGGGATTGGAGGTCAGAGTCAGGGAAGGGGGGAGAAACTCCCAGCCAGATGGAGCAGATGATAATTTGGACAGCAGAACAAGAAAGGATGATGGAGTTGGCCAAGCTCTTTCCCAACCATCTCTTCACTCGGTTTCCTGGTTTTGTGGCCAGGAAGGCCAGCACCACCGTGATGGTTTTGGCCAAGAGAGAAGAAACGGCAACTGAGAAGATGATGCTGAAAACTGTTTGTCGGAGAAGGCAGGTGGCTTTCCTTGGTTGACCAATGAAGAGAGAAGGAGACAAGAAGCAAAGCAGGAGGGAGACCAGGAGGATGTAGGAGAGGTCCCGGTTGTTGGCTTTGACAAGGGGAGTTTCTCTGTATTTAGTGAAGATGATTAAAACAAGATCTGTGGTTAGGAAGAAGAATAGGGCAAAAGAGATCAGGATGATGCCCAGAAGTTCTTCATAAGACAGGAAGGTTATAACTTTGGGGGTGCATTGGACTCTGTCCTCATTTGGGTATTTATCATCTGGACACTTGGTGCATTTTTCTGTATCTGAGAAAGCAAAAAAGGAATATATCCTTAATATCTGTCCTTTTCTCTTGCAAGAAAAAACCTTCTCTGGATAACAGCTGATACCACAGGCATTTTCCAAGAAGTATTTCTTAACTATTTCATTAAAAAGAGCATAAGAAGGATATTTTTTTTCTTTAAAAATGTAGCTAGGTATATGAAGTTGAGGGAGGTTCTAGGATGTTAATTATTTCCAGTGTAATGTGTAGAATCTTCATAGGAACCTATATTATTAGAGGTTAATAATGAATCATATAATCTTTTTAGACAAACATCTTGAGTCCTGCCACATGGCAGTTATTATCCTAGACTTGGTGGACATCTACATCATATTGTAACATCTGGAAGTAACCTGGAATTAAGGAGAAACTTCCTAACAATGAGAGCAATTAACCAGTGGAAAGAACTGGCCTCCAGAAGTTGTGGGTGCTTCAACACTGAAGGTTTTTAAGAAGAGACTGGACAGTCACTTGTCTTAAATGGTCTAGGTTCTCCTGCTTGAGCAGGGGGTAGGACTAGAAGACCTCCAAGGTCCCTTCCAGCTCTATTCTATTCCGATTGATTGATTGATTGATTGATCTACATGACTGGCAGAATATTTGTGTAATGAGTTCCCCCCATAACTATCCACAGCACCAGATTATGGTCCTCAAGGGAGGCCAATAAACAATGAATTGCAAGGTCTTTCACAAGTTTCAAAGATCTCAGATGTTCCTAGAAAGGTAAACTTAGCAGCACATATCCAAACTAAAAAGCAGAAGAGATGTTTCCTCTGCTGTTAGTAAAGCTTGTCCAGTCTGCCACCCCCTCCTCCCATCCCTTCCCAGCCCCCCTCCTTCCAAGTCTTTTTGATTTCCTTCCGTTTAGATAAGAAATTGTGCAGGTTAAAAATAAAAAACCCAGGTGAGCTTCAATCTGTCTTTTAGCTTGCACTTTCCTCAAAATGCTCTGGATGGATCCAGTTTCACAAAGCCTCCCATTTTCCTCAGTGTGACCCACCTTCCTGAGTGGAGAAGGTCCCCTCCGGACAAGGAACGCAGTCATAGCAGCAAACTGGCTCTCCTTCTCGAGCCCTCTTGACAAATCCAGGATGGCAACTTTGAACACATTTGGACTGAGGCAGAGACTGAGCAGAAGAAAAGGAATGCCAAAGAAAAGATGTTAGGACTCTCCGTCCATGGAAAATGGGGAAAGAAATGGATGGAGACAAGTAGTCTCTGGTCTTCACTGGGGTAAATATGAAACCTCTGACTACTTCTAAACAGATGCAGGAGGTAAAACAACTGACAGATTCTTCCTTTAGTTCCTCCCTTTTGCTTTCAGAATTTAACATTACAATAAAGTACTTTCCTATTTAATAAAGTCTTGAGGGATGATATGAAGATATATTCATCTTAAAACTGAGAACAAAGTTTACTGTAAAAGATTGAATCTAATTCCATTAGATTTTTTTTTATTGCAAAAGTTTTACAATTACATTTTCACCCCATTTCCCCCCCCCGGCCCCACCCCAAGCTCCCCAACCTAACCCTCCCCAACCCCCCCTAACCCTCCCCTCCCCCCGGACTTCCATAGAATGTACTCCCATCAAAATCCCCTTTATATAAAACTTGAACCCCTCCATCCCCCATATAATTTTTCATCTTCACAAAATTCAAATATTTCTATCTTAATATAATACTGTCATTGAAAAGCTATTTGATACTTCCTAATTTGATATTTGTTCTGCACATAATCTATCCACTTTTTCCATTCCCATTCATAAGTCTCTTGTGAGCGGTCTTTTAGATATGCTGAAATCTTCGCCATCTCTGCAAAGCTGGCCATCTTCAAAGTCCATTCCTCGATAGTGGGCAAAATTTCATTTTTCCAATATTTACCTATCAATAATCTCGCTGCTGTTATCATATACAATATCAACTTTGTTTCATCCAATGTAAAACCCTTAACTATACCCAATAAAAACAATTGTGGAGAAAATTAAATTTTTTTCTTCAAAACATTCTGCATGACCCACCAAATTTTTATCCAAAAAGCCTTAACTTTCTTACAAGTCCACCAAACATGATAATATGTAGCATCTAAACAGTCACATCTCCAACATTTTGGCTGAACATTAGGGTACATACACGATAATTTCTTAGGATCTAAATGCCATCTATAAAACATTTTATAAAAATTTTCCCTCAAATTCTGCGACTGTGTGAATTTAACATTCTGGACCCAAATTTTTTCCCATGTTTCCAACATCACTGGTTCTGCAAAATTTTGTGCCCACTTAATCATACAATCTTTAACCAATTCAGTTTCTGAATCCCTTTCTAACAAAACATTGTAAAGCCTTTTAATATGCATTGGACCTTTCTCTTTTATATGTCTAACCAATTCTTCCTCATGCAACATAATACCAGTTTTTTGGTCCTCTTTCCATCTCAATTGTAATTGATTATATTGTAACCAAGTTAAGTTAATCCCTTCATCCAACAGTGTCTCTAATGTCTTCAGTTGCCATCTGCCCGCATCTGTGAAAAGAACCTCTTTGTATAAAAACCCCCCGAGTGACATTATATTTGTATTCCACATAATATGACCAAGATCCAGCCATAGCGGTATTTTGTAATCCCATTTGAATCGGTGCTTCTTCCAAACTCTCATCAAAGATTCTGTAAGTATATGGCTTTTAAATACTTTATCCACTTTGTTTTCATAAAATAAGTAAGCATGCCATCCAAATTCAAGATCAAAACTTTCTATATTCAATATTCCAGTCTTTTTCCTTCCAAACCAATCGCTTGCTTGAGTCAGAGCTGCTGCTTCATAATATAACTGTAGGTTTGGAAGTTTAAGACCTCCCCTTTCTGGAACATCTTGCATAATTTTCAATTTCACTCTCGGTTTTTTCTCGTTCCAGACAAACTTATTCACTCCACTTTGCCATTCTTTCAGTTGTTTATCACTTTTAAGCACCGGAATCATTTGAAACAAAAAAAGAAATCTTGGCAAAATGTTCATCTTAACTGCTGCTATTCTTCCAAGTAAAGACAGCTGCAGTTTTTTCCAAGTCTCCATATCTTTCTGTACATCTCGCCACAACGCCTCATAATTATTTTGAAACAGTTTCATATTTGATTCTGCAACCTGAACTCCTAGATATTTAACCTTTGGGACAATCTCAAAACCTGCCCTCCTTTCAAGTTCGTGTTTTCGATCTTGTGTCATATTTTTAACTATCATCTTAGTTTTTTTCTGGTTCAGTCTAAATCCTGATACCGTTCCATAGTCTTTTATAATGTCTTTCATCTGGATTATTGATTCCATCGGCTGTGTTAGGGTAACAACCAGATCATCTGCAAATGCCCTTATTCTGTAGTCCTCTTGCCTTATCACTATACCTTTCAAGATATTCGAGTCCCGTATTGTATTCAACAAGACTTCTAATGTTAAAATAAATAACAATGGGGATAACGGACAACCTTGTCTTGTTCCTTTTTCAATATTAAAGTCTGTTGTCAAACTTCCATTAATAATAATCTGTGCCTTTTGCTCTTGGTAAATTGCTGAAACCGCCTGTATAAATTGATCCCCAAAGTCCATCTTTCTTAAAGTCTTTAGTAGAAAGTTCCAATCCACTCTATCAAAGGCTTTCTCCACATCCAAAAAAACCAGCACTGCAGGGATCTGTTTATTCTTCTCAAGATATTCCAATATATCTATAACTTGCCTTACATTGTCCTTCATATATCTGCCCTCTATAAATCCCGCTTGATCATCGTGAATCACCTCTTGAATTACTGGCATCAACCTGTTGGCTAGTACTTTTGCATAAATTTTATAGTCATTATTCAGAAGAGATATTGGTCTATAGTTCTCCGGTTTTTTAGGACCTACATGCTCTTTTGGTATCAAAGAAATGTAAGCTGTTTTCCATGATGGGGGTATTTTATCCCCTTGTTATATATTACAAAATAAGTTTCTGAGTTGTTCCACCATTTCTGCTTGCAAAGTTTTATAATACACTGCAGTCAAGCCATCCGTTCCAGGAGCTTTAGCTTTTTTCAATTGCTTAATTGCTGCAATTGTCTCCTCAACTGTTATAGGATGATTCATTCTTTCCTTTTGTTGGTTGGTAATTTTTGTAACTCTTTTATGTTCTAAATATTTTTCTATAAGTCCATTCTGCATATCATCTTTAGCATATAATTTGGTATAATAGTCTACAAAGACTTCTTTAATTAATTTTTGTTGAAAAATTTCTTTCCCTCCAATATCGATACTATCAATAGTCCGCATACTCTGCTTCTTCCTTAATGTATAGGCCAACCATCTGCCCGGTTTATTGGCATTACAAAATGTATTGTGCTTCGCATATTGTAAATTTGTTGCAGCTTGTTCCACCATAAGCATTTGAAATTGATCTTTCAAAAGTTTTATAGCACCACGTATTCTTTCATCTGTTGGATTTTTAATAAGTAACTGTTCTTTATTCTTTATTTCTACTTCCAATTCAGATCTTTTCTTTTGTCGATTCAGTTTATGTTTAGAATTCATATAAATGAGTACCCCTCTCATATACGCTTTACTCGCATCCCACACAATTTCAATTGGGGTGCCCTTATTCAAGTTTATTTCAAAAAATCCTTTCATCTGCTTTTTAAGTTCTATTATATTTTTTTCATATCTGAACAAGTTTTCATTTAATCTCCATGATCTTCTCTCAGTCTTTCCCATCTCAATTTCTATCCATACTGGGCTATGGTCTGTTAAAGTTCTTGGGAAAATCTTTGTTCTTTTTGTCTTAACAAGTAAATCATCTGATAACAAAATAAAATCAATCCTGGAAAAAGATCTATGTCTATCAGAGAAGAAGGTATAGTCCAATTCTTTTGGATTATGTATTCTCCAAATATCTTTTAATTCCAAATCTTCTTTCATGTCGAAAAAAGTCTGTGGTAATCTAATCCTTGACTTCGACAAACTCTTTTTATCTAATTTGGAATCAATTACACCATTCCAATCTCCCATAATTAAAATAGATCTATAATCCCATTGCAGTATTTTAGTGTGTAAAGTTTTATAAAAATGATCCTGTTGTTGGTTAGGAGCATAAATTCCAATCACAAGAATTTGGCCATTTGCCGTATGCAGTTCAATTGCTATAAACCTGCCGCCTTCATCTGCTTCTATAATTTTAGCTGACAGTCTTTTATTTATATAAATGACCACATCATTCTTTTTTTCCGAAGTTGAAGCTATAAAATGTGTTCCTAATTTTGAGTTTATCAAGTATTTTTGATCTTGTGTTCTGACATGAGTTTCTTGTAAGCAAATTATATCATTATTAAATTGTCTCAAGTATGTAAATAACTTCTTCCTTTTCTGTGGTGAATTCAGTCCATTCACATTCCAAGATAAAAACTTAATTGTCATCTACACTGTTTTGAAGCGATGAGCAGAATTGCCGAATATCTTCCGAGAGCTTCGGCTTTGCTCTCCCCATGGCTTCACTTTCTTGTATAGTACTCTTAGCTCCCTTTTTGTATTGTCTTTCCTGTTGTTGCTTTTCTTTCAGTTGCTTAGAAATTGCATGAGTTATATGCTGGTCTTTGGCTTCAGCCATCCAAGCTAGGTCCAAAGCCACATCTCTTGTGGACAAAATTGGGGAAGGTTCTAACGGGCTCCTCCAGAAAACCTCCTGTAGCACCCTGCACTTCCACTGGCTCCACCTGCTTAAGCTGCTCTTCCATCTCTTGCTGAGGTTGCTTCTCCTTGTCACTCTCCTTTATCTCCAACACAGTAGATGTACGTGGAGATGGTGATCTCTCTTTAAAAACAGTAGAATAGAAGTGTTCCGCCTTCTCAACAGTATTCAATCGATATCTTTCTCCATTGTACTTCAGAATTATGCCAGTTGGGGCATCCCACCGAAATGGTATCTGTTGTTTTTTCAATTCATTCACTAAAAAACCAAAATCTTTTCTATCTTTTAACATTTTAGGTGGTAGTTCTTTATAAATTCCAATTTGAGCTCCCTCCACTTGCACGGAAGAGAGGAAGGATTTTTGCAAAATATCATTTCTCATTCTTCTATCTGTAAAATATATCACCACATCTCTAGGCAATTGTCTTTGTCTGGCCACCCACGAATTCACTCTGTAAATTTTGTCTATTTTGTAAAAAATCTCTTCAGAGTTAATTTTTAATAACACAGCCAAAGCATCAGCACAAATCTGTCTCAGGTCTTGTCGATCATTCTCCTTAATACCTCTAATCCTAATGGCAAATTCCATGGACCGGAATTGCATCATCGTGATTTCGTTTTCAACTCTCTGCATTTTATTATCAACATCAGAAATTTTATAGTCAGTATCCTTTATTTTAACATTGACTTCTGATTTAAATTCTTCCAGTTTGGAATCCACTTTAATAATAATTTCTGACAGGCCAGACACCACATTCGATAATTTATTAGTCACCTTGCCATAATTCTCTTGCACCACCTTTTTAATTTCATTAATTTCCTGCTTAATTTCCTGTTGAGATTTTTGAAATTTATCATCCAGAGGCTGAGTAATAAAATCTTTTAAACTTTCAACATCAAAATCTTTTTTCTGACTCTGCTGAGCAGGAGGAAGCTGCTGCTCAGGTTTATATGTGGGGGATCCCCCCCCTGCAGCCTTTCCTTCCTGTTTCTTAGAAGCCATTCTGCCACGTAGATTAGCTTTTCTGAAAAAGGAGATCCTTTTTCCTTTTCCACCACCACAAAGTCCTCTAAAAAAGTCCCCCAGGTTTAATCAAATTGGGGATAGAATTAGACTGAAGCAAGCTCAGGCTTATTTTAAAAAGAATTTTTCCTCTTCTCCTGTTCCTCCTTGTTACAATCAGCGCGACTTTGTAGCTAGTTAAAATAACTTTACAAATCCACTCTCACTCTCAGCTTGTTAACGCTGAAGCCGGGCGCCATTTTTTCAAGCCGCTTTCACTCGCTCGTACTTTTACTTAAGTCAGAAAGTCACAAAAACAATAATATTTGCAATTTTTAGATTTGAAGGTTCAAGTTGTTATTTCCGCTAATTATTGAAGTTGGTTTCATTTAATTTGGATGGTTGCTGCAGCCGACTTGCTCTGCAGAAAGCAGAGTCGTCCCACGCTGTCCGGAGTCTCAGCAAGTTGAAAGGGAGCCGCGCCTGTTTCCTCCCCAGTAGCGATTTTCTGGGGGCTCACAGGGGCTCAACCAGCTCCTTGCTCACTCTCCTCCTCCAATCCTTCAGATTTGGGAGTTTTCAAGCCGCTTCTTGGGATCGAAGCGGCTCTACAGGCAGCGGGTCCCTTTTTAGGACCGCCTTTCATCGGAGGCAGACAAACCAGAAGTCTCCATTATATTTTTTAATGTAGAGTAAAACTATAATGAAGAAAGATCCCTCTGACCAGTAAGATCATGAAAGGTTTCCATAAAACATGGCAAAGCCACTCCACTTAGGTCCCGTCTGTTGAAAAACTTCCATTAGATGACACCAACTGGCATGGAAGGCCAACCACCCTGGAGACTCTAGGCTTTGCCCACTGGAAATGGGACCTCAGGCTTTGGAAAACAGAGAAAAGACACCAACATTTCTCCCACCTTATTGAGCAACTTTAGCCATGAAAGAGCATCTTGGTCGACAGAAAGTCTCTGTCTTTCAAAATACGCCAGAATCTCACTCCTGACATCCCCCTTGGGGAGAACCAGGAAGCCATGAATGGCCAGATCTGCTGTTATCTCTCCATTTTGGTCCAAGTACAGTTTCCTCTCAGAAATATTCCAAAATTCATTCTTCTCCAGAAAGGGATGAAACTAGAATGGGAACATCCAGGAATTTGAAAAACAGAAAACTTTGTTTCTTATCCCACATTGAATCTTTCTTCCACAATTGTCTCATCTCCAAATATGCTTAATTAGGATACAAATACTGCCATCATCTTCAAAAGTGAATGAAAAAGTTGGAGAAAAAATTGTCCATCATATACTGACAAAATATAGAGAAAAATATAATTGACACAATTGGTCAATTATAGGGAATCTTCTAGAGCAGATGACAAATAAAATGAACAGAGCAAAAAAAAAGATGATTCTTTGAATCATCAAAGAGGTTGATTCCCAGAAAGCATGGGTTGATCAAGAAGATAGTTGTCAGGCTAATCTTCTTCCTGGTAATCCTGACGGAAAACACCTCCAGATGTGCTAATTTTATTTAATTTTAATGCGAAATTAACAAAATGTTGCAGATCTGAAAGAACAAATCTCCCGTGGGAGATTTAACCTGCTGTTATTGGTTGGCTAGTCTGCCTGGAGCTCCTTCAAAGACGAGCTCCAGCAGCCCAGCTGGCAGAGCGCAGTCACATTTGCTGGAAATAAAAAGGGTGCTGAATCACTAGAGACTCTCGCCTGCTGCATTTGCACCAATTTAACACTTGTGATGAAGGACAAAAAGGGACCTGAGAACCTCCTCATGAACCACACAGCTATCTTGCAACAAGGATCCCCGACCACCTGCACAAATGGCATCGGAAGCATCGCTGGCTCCAGTGATCTTCGACCCACAGACAGAAGACTGGCACACATACATGGGCCATTTCAGAATGTTCCTGGAGGCCAACGATTACCAGGACAGGCCTGAAAACAGGAAGCGACCATTATTCCTGACCTACTGCAGCACCAAGATCTACAACATGGCACAGACGCTGATCACCCCAGCAGATGTGGAGACCGTCGCCTGGGCCACCCTGCAACATGCCCTAGAAGACCACTACACACCATCCGCTGCCCCCATGGTCAGCAGAAATGAGTTTTACCACCGGTGCCAACAAGAGGGAGAAACCGTCAATGATTTTGTGGCCAGACTCTGGGAGATCGCTACCAGGTGCGAGTTCATAAATCCCGAAGAAATGATGAAGGACCGGATCATCCTGGGGATGAGAGACCTCTCGTTGCAAAAGGAACTGTTGATAAGGAGAGGGGTCTCATTCAAGGACGTTGTTGAGGAGGCCAGGGCTGCGGAATCATCAGACAACTTGGCGGCAAACGTGAGGAAGACCAGCGGGGTGCACCACACATACCAGGAGCCTGACTGGTCAACCGAAGTCCCTGAGTACAATGACAACTGGGACGATGCAGACGACACCATCCACCATGTATACCCAGAAAAATGGCAGAACCTCAGGGATGCGGAGAGCAGGCAGCCACGTTGCCCGGGCTGCATGGGTTTCCACACAAGGGTGGCTTGCCATTTCCAGGACGCAACATGTTGCCGATCCCAGAAAAAGGGCCACATTGCTGAAGCCTGCAAAGTGCCCCAACCCATTCATTTTCAGCCAAAGCTTATAGCCCCATCAGGAAGACCAGGGAACCCTAGAGCCGGCCAACAATGGAGCAGATGAAGAGAGGACCAATGCCAAGCTCCCAGAGAAATCCATCACACAACCGTGGGACGCACAGATGCATATGAGC
>NW_027257230.1:0-33263 GCF_029215685.1 Pituophis catenifer annectens
TCCACACGGTCTGAAAAAAGGCAAAAACACATTCAATTTTCAAATACGAGGTTTCCCTGAGGAGTTAGACCAAAGGGCATCAGAATTGGCAGTAGGGCTCAATTCAGCCAGAAAACGGAAATTTTGACACAGAGCTCAGATTTGCAGAAGAAACACATATTCATATTATGCAAGGTATGAAAACACCAAAAACACACAATTTTTAAATCTGAGCTTTCCCTGAGGAGTTAGACCAAAGCTGTCTCAGAATTGGCAGTAGGACTGCATTCAACCATAAAACATAACTTTTGACACAGAGCTTAGATATCCAAAACAAACACATATTCATGTACCCCACAGTCTGAAAATCCCAAAAAACAGTCAATTTTTTCAAATCTGAGCTATCCCTGAGGAGTTAGACCAAACTGTCTCTCAGAATTGGCAGTAGGGCTCAATTCAGCCAGAAAACGGAACTTTTGACACAGAGCTCAGATTTGTAGAAGAAACACATATTCATGTTCCCCACGGTCTGAAAAAAGGCAAAAACAGATTCAATTTTCAAGTACGAGGTTTACTTGAGGAGTTAGACCAAAGTGTATCTCAGAATTGGCAGTGGGGCTCAATTCAGCCGGAAAACTTAACTTTGGACACAAGCTCAGATTTTGAAAAGAAACACATATTCATGTTATGCAAGGTATGAAAACACCAAAAACACACAATTTTCAAATCTGAGCTTTCCCTGAGGAGTTAGACCAAAGTGTCTCTCAGAATTGGCAGTAGGGCTCAATTCAGCCAGAAAACGGAAATTTTGACACAGAGCTCAGATTTGCAGAAGAAACACATAATCATGTTATGCAAGGTATGAAAACACCCAAAACACACAATTTTCAAATCTGAGCTTTCCCTGAGGAGTTAGACCAAAGTGGATCTCAGAATTGGCAATAGGACTGCATTCAACCAGAAAACATAACGTTCGACACAGAGCTCAGATTTGCAGAAGAAACACATATTCATGTTCCCCATGGTCGGAAATAGGGCAAAAACACATTCAAATTTCAATTACGAGGTTTCCCTGAGGAGTTAGACCAAAGTGTCTCTCAGAATTGGCAGTAGGGCTCAATTCAGCCAGAAAACGGAAATTTTGACACAGAGCTCAGATTTGCAGAAGAAACACATATTCATGTTATGCAAGGTATGAAAACACCAAAAACACACAATTTTTAAATCTGAGCTTTCCCTGAGGAGTTAGACCAAAGCTGTCTCAGAATTGGCAGTAGGACTGCATTCAACCATAAAACATAACTTTTGACACAGAGCTTAGATATCCAAAACAAACACATATTCATGTACCCCACAGTCTGAAAATCCCAAAACACACAATTTTCAAATCTGAGCTTTCCCTGAGGTGTTAGACCAAAGTGGATCTCAGAATTGGCAATAGGACTGCATTCAACCAGAAAACATAACGTTTGACACAGAGCTTAGATATCAAAACAAACACATATTCATGTACCCCACAGTCTGAAAAGCCCAAAAAACAGTCAATTTTTTCAAATCTGAGCTATCCCTGAGGAGTTAGACCAAAGTGTCTCTCAGAATTGGCAGTAGGGCTCAATTCAGCCAGAAAACGGAACTTTTGACACAGAGCTCAGATTTGCAGAAGAAACACATATTCATGTTCCCCACGGTCTGAAAAAAGGCAAAAACAGATTCAATTTTCAAGTACGAGATTTACTTGAGGAGTTAGACCAAAGTGTATCTCAGAATTGGCAGTGGGGCTCAATTCAGCCGGAAAACAACTTTGGACACAAGCTCAGATTTTGAAAAGATACACATATTCATGTTATGCAAGGTATGAAAACACCAAAAACACACAATTTTCAAATCTGAGCTTTCCCTGAGGAGTTAGACCAAAGCTGTCTCAGAATTGGCAGTAGGACTGCATTCAACCATAAAACATAACTTTTGACACAGAGTTTAGATATCCAAAACAAACACATATTCATGTACCCCACAGTCTGAAAAGCCCAAAAAACATTCAATTTTTCAAAATCTGAGCTATCCCTGAGGAGTTAGACCAAAGTGTCTCTCAGAATTGGCAGTAGGGCTCAATTCAGCCAGAAAACGGAAATTTTGACACAGAGCTCAGATTTGCAGAAGAAACCCATATTCATGTTCCCCACGGTCTGAAAAAAGGCAAAAAACAGATTCAATTTTCAAGTACGAGGTTTCCTTGAGGAGTTAGACCAAAGTGTATCTCAGAATTGGCAGTAGGGCTCAATTAAACCAGAAAACTTAACTTTCGACACAGAGCTCAGATTTGCAGAAGAAACACATGTTCATGTTCCCCATGGTCTGAAAAAGGGCAAAAACACATTCATATTACAAGTACGAGGTTTCATTGAGGAGTTAGACCAAAGTGTATCTCAGAATTGGCAGTGGGGCTCAATTCAGCCGGAAAACTTAACTTTGGACACAAGCTCAGATTTTGAAAAGATACACATATTCATGTTATGCAAGGTATGAAAACACCAAAAACACACAATTTTCAAATCTGAGCTTTCCCTGAGGAGTTAGACCAAAGCTGTCTCAGAATTGGCAGTAGGACTGCATTCAACCATAAAACATAACTTTTGACACAGAGTTTAGATATCCAAAACAAACACATATTCATGAACCCCACAGTCTGAAAAGCCCAAAAAACATTCAATTTTCAAATACGAGGTTTCCCTGAGGAGTTAGACCAAAGGGCATCAGAATTGGCAGTCGGGCTCAATTCAGCCAGAAAACGGAAATTTTGACACAGAGCTCAGATTTGCAGAAGAAACACATATTCATGTTATGCAAGGTATGAAAACACCAAAAACACACAATTTTTAAATCTGAGCTTTCCCTGAGGAGTTAGACCAAAGCTGTCTCAGAATTGGCAGTAGGACTGCATTCAACCATAAAACATAACTTTTGACACAGAGCTTAGATATCCAAAACAAACACATATTCATGTACCCCACAGTCTGAAAAGCCCAAAACACACAATTTTAAAATCTGAGCTTTCCCTGAGGTGTTAGACCAAAGTGGATCTCAGAATTGGCAATAGGACTGCATTCAACCAGAAAACTTAACTTTTGACACAGAGCTCAGATTTGCAGAAGAAACACATATTCATGTTCCACACGGTCTGAAAAAAGGCAAAAACACATTCAATGTTCAAATACGAGGTTTCATTGAGGAGTTAGACCAAAGTGTATCTCAGAATTGGCAGTAGGGCTAAATTAAACCAGAAAACTTAACTTTCGACACAGAGCTCAGATTTGCAGAAGAAACACATATTCATGTTCCCCATGGTCGGAAAAAGGGCAAAAACACATTCAAATTTCAAGTACGAGGTTTCCCTGAGGAGTTAGTCCAAAGTGCTTTAGAATTGGCAGTAGGGCTCAATTAAACCAGAAAACTTAACTTTTGACACAGAGCTCAGATTTGCAGAAGAAACACATATTCATGTTCCACACGGTCTGAAAAAAGGCAAAAACACATTCAATTTTCAAATACGAGGTTTCCCTGAGGAGTTAGACCAAAGGGCATCAGAATTGGCAGTAGGGCTCAATTCAGCCAGAAAACGGAAATTTTGACACAGAGCTCAGATTTGCAGAAGAAACACATATTCATGTTATGCAAGGTATGAAAACACCAAAAACACACAATTTTTAAATCTGAGCTTTCCCTGAGGAGTTAGACCAAAGCTGTCTCAGAATTGGCAGTAGGACTGCATTCAACCATAAAACATAACTTTTGACACAGAGCTTAGATATCCAAAACAAACACATATTCATGTACCCCACAGTCTGAAAATCCCAAAACACACAATTTTCAAATCTGAGCTTTCCCTGAGGTGTTAGACCAAAGTGGATCTCAGAATTGGCAATAGGACTGCATTCAACCAGAAAACATAACGTTTGACACAGAGCTTAGATATCAAAACAAACACATATTCATGTACCCCACAGTCTGAAAAGCCCAAAAAACAGTCAATTTTTTCAAATCTGAGCTATCCCTGAGGAGTTAGACCAAAGTGTCTCTCAGAATTGGCAGTAGGGCTCAATTCAGCCAGAAAACGGAACTTTTGACACAGAGCTCAGATTTGCAGAAGAAACACATATTCATGTTCCCCACGGTCTGAAAAAAGGCAAAAACAGATTCAATTTTCAAGTACGAGGTTTACTTGAGGAGTTAGACCAAAGTGTATCTCAGAATTGGCAGTGGGGCTCAATTCAGCCAGAAAACAACTTTGGACACAAGCTCAGATTTTGAAAAGATACACATATTCATGTTATGCAAGGTATGAAAACACCAAAAACACGCAATTTTCAAATCTGAGCTTTCCCTGAGGAGTTAGACCAAAGCTGTCTCAGAATTGGCAGTAGGACTGCATTCAACCATAAAACATAACTTTTGACACAGAGCTTAGATATCCAAAACAAACACATATTCATGTACCCCACAGTCTGAAAATCCCAAAAAACAGTCAATTTTTTCAAATCTGAGCTATCCCTGAGGAGTTAGACCAAACTGTCTCTCAGAATTGGCAGTAGGGCTCAATTCAGCCAGAAAACGGAACTTTTGACACAGAGCTCAGATTTGTAGAAGAAACACATATTCATGTTCCCCACGGTCTGAAAAAAGGCAAAAACAGATTCAATTTTCAAGTACGAGGTTTACTTGAGGAGTTAGACCAAAGTGTATCTCAGAATTGGCAGTGGGGCTCAATTCAGCCGGAAAACTTAACTTTGGACACAAGCTCAGATTTTGAAAAGAAACACATATTCATGTTATGCAAGGTATGAAAACACCAAAAACACACAATTTTCAAATCTGAGCTTTCCCTGAGGAGTTAGACCAAAGTGTCTCTCAGAATTGGCAGTAGGGCTCAATTCAGCCAGAAAACGGAAATTTTGACACAGAGCTCAGATTTGCAGAAGAAACACATATTCATGTTATGCAAGGTATGAAAACACCCCAAAACACACAATTTTCAAATCTGAGCTTTCCCTGAGGAGTTAGACCAAAGTGGATCTCAGAATTGGCAATAGGACTGCATTCAACCAGAAAACATAACGTTCGACACAGAGCTCAGATTTGCAGAAGAAACACATATTCATGTTCCCCATGGTCGGAAATAGGGCAAAAACACATTCAAATTTCAATTACGAGGTTTCCCTGAGGAGTTAGACCAAAGTGTCTCTCAGAATTGGCAGTAGGGCTCAATTCAGCCAGAAAACGGAAATTTTGACACAGAGCTCAGATTTGCAGAAGAAACACATATTCATGTTATGCAAGGTATGAAAACACCAAAAACACACAATTTTTAAATCTGAGCTTTCCCTGAGGAGTTAGACCAAAGCTGTCTCAGAATTGGCAGTAGGACTGCATTCAACCATAAAACATAACTTTTGACACAGAGCTTAGATATCCAAAACAAACACATATTCATGTACCCCACAGTCTGAAAATCCCAAAACACACAATTTTCAAATCTGAGCTTTCCCTGAGGTGTTAGACCAAAGTGGATCTCAGAATTGGCAATAGGACTGCATTCAACCAGAAAACATAACGTTTGACACAGAGCTTAGATATCAAAACAAACAAATATTCATGTACCCCCACAGTCTGAAAAGCCCAAAAAACAGTCAATTTTTTCAAATCTGAGCTATCCCTGAGGAGTTAGACCAAAGTGTCTCTCAGAATTGGCAGTAGGGCTCAATTCAGCCAGAAAACGGAACTTTTGACACAGAGCTCAGATTTGCAGAAGAAACACATATTCATGTTCCCCACGGTCTGAAAAAAGGCAAAAACAGATTCAATTTTCAAGTACGAGGTTTACTTGAGGAGTTAGACCAAAGTGTATCTCAGAATTGGCAGTGGGGCTCAATTCAGCCGGAAAACTTAACTTTGGACACAAGCTCAGATTTTGAAAAGATACACATATTCATGTTATGCAAGGTATGAAAACACCAAAAACACACAATTTTCAAATCTGAGCTTTCCCTGAGGAGTTAGACCAAAGCTGTCTCAGAATTGGCAGTAGGACTGCATTCAACCATAAAACATAACTTTTGACACAGAGTTTAGATATCCAAAACAAACACATATTCATGAACCCCACAGTCTGAAAAGCCCAAAAAACATTCAATTTTCAAATACGAGGTTTCCCTGAGGAGTTAGACCAAAGGGCATCAGAATTGGCAGTCGGGCTCAATTCAGCCAGAAAACGGAAATTTTGACACAGAGCTCAGATTTGCAGAAGAAACACATATTCATGTTATGCAAGGTATGAAAACACCAAAAACACACAATTTTTAAATCTGAGCTTTCCCTGAGGAGTTAGACCAAAGCTGTCTCAGAATTGGCAGTAGGACTGCATTCAACCATAAAACATAACTTTTGACACAGAGCTTAGATATCCAAAACAAACACATATTCATGTACCCCACAGTCTGAAAAGCCCAAAACACACAATTTTCAAATCTGAGCTTTCCCTGAGGTGTTAGACCAAAGTGGATCTCAGAATTGGCAATAGGACTGCATTCAACCAGAAAACATAACGTTTGACACAGAGCATAGATATCCAAAACAAACACATATTCATGTACCCCACAGTCTGAAAAGCCCAAAAAATAGTCAATTTTTTTCAAATCTGAGCTATCCCTGAGGAGTTAGACCAAAACTGTCTCTCAGAATTGGCAGTAGGGCTCAATTCAGCCAGAAAACGGAACTTTTGACACAGAGCTCAGATTTGTAGAAGAAACACATATTCATGTTCCCCACGGTCTGAAAAAAGGCAAAAACAGATTCAATTTTCAAGTACGAGGTTTACTTGAGGAGTTAGACCAAAGTGTATCTCAGAATTGGCAGTGGGGCTCAATTCAGCCGGAAAACTTAACTTTCGACACAGAGCTCAGATTTGCAGAAGAAACACATATTCATGTTCCCCACGGTCTGAAAAAAGGCAAAAACAGATTCAATTTTCAAGTACGAGGTTTACTTGAGGAGTTAGACCAAAGTGTATCTCAGAATTGGCAGTGGGGCTCAATTCAGCCGGAAAACTTAACTTTGGACACAAGCTCAGATTTTGAAAAGAAACACATATTCATGTTATGCAAGGTATGAAAACACCAAAAACACACAATTTTCAAATCTGAGCTTTCCCTGAGGAGTTAGACCAAAGCTGTCTCAGAATTGGCAGTAGGACTGCATTCAACCATAAAACATAACTTTTGACACAGAGTTTAGATATCCAAAACAAACACATATTCATGTACCCCACAGTCTGAAAAGCCCAAAAAACATTCAATTTTTCAAAATCTGAGCTATCCCTGAGGAGTTAGACCAAAGTGTCTCTCAGAATTGGCAGTAGGGCTCAATTCAGCCAGAAAACGGAAATTTTGACACAGAGCTCAGATTTGCAGAAGAAACACATATTCATGTTATGCAAGGTATGAAAACACCGAAAACACACAATTTTCAAATCTGAGCTTTCCCTGAGGAGTTAGACCAAAGTGGATCTCAGAATTGGCAATAGGACTGCATTCAACCAGAAAACATAACGTTCGACACAGAGCTCAGATTTGCAGAAGAAACACATATTCATGTTCCCCACGGTCTGAAAAAAGGCAAAAACAGATTCAATTTTCAAGTACGAGGTTTACTTGAGGAGTTAGACCAAAGTGTATCTCAGAATTGGCAGTGGGGCTCAATTCAGCCGGAAAACTTAACTTTGGACACAAGCTCAGATTTTGAAAAGATACACATATTCATGTTATGCAAGGTATGAAAACACCAAAAACACACAATTTTCAAATCTGAGCTTTCCCTGAGGAGTTAGACCAAAGCTGTCTCAGAATTGGCAGTAGGACTGCATTCAACCATAAAACATAACTTTTGACACAGAGTTTAGATATCCAAAACAAACACATATTCATGTACCCCACAGTCTGAAAAGCCCAAAAAACATTCAATTTTTCAAAATCTGAGCTATCCCTGAGGAGTTAGACCAAAGTGTCTCTCAGAATTGGCAGTAGGGCTCAATTCAGCCAGAAAACGGAAATTTTGACACAGAGCTCAGATTTGCAGAAGAAACACATATTCATGTTATGCAAGGTATGAAAACACCCAAAACACACAATTTTCAAATCTGAGCTTTCCCTGAGGAGTTAGACCAAAGTGGATCTCAGAATAGGCAATAGGACTCCATTCAACCAGAAAACATAACGTTTGACACAGAGCTTAGATATCCAAAACAAACACATATTCATGTACCCCACAGTCTGAAAAGCCCAAAAAACAGTCAATTTTTTCAAATCTGAGCTATCCCTGAGGAGTTAGACCAAAGTGTCTCTCAGAATTGGCAGTAGGGCTCAATGCAGCCTGAAAACGGAACTTTTGACACAGAGCTCAGATTTGCAGAAGAAACCCATATTCATGTTCCCCACGGTCTGAAAAAAGGCAAAAACAGATTCAATTTTCAAGTACGAGGTTTCATTGAAGAGTTAGACCAAAGTGTATCTCAGAATTGGCAGTAGGGCTAAATTAAACCAGAAAACTTAACTTTCGACACAGAGCTCAGATTTGCAGAAGAAACACATATTCATGTTCCCCATGGTCGGAAAAAGGGCAAAAACACATTCAAATTTCAAGTACGAGGTTTCCCTGAGGAGTTAGTCCAAAGTGCTTTTAGAATTGGCAGTAGGGCTCAATTAAACCAGAAAACTTAACTTTTGACACAGAGCTCAGATTTGCAGAAGAAACACATATTCATGTTCCACACGGTCTGAAAAAAGGCAAAAACACATTCAATTTTCAAATACGAGGTTTCCCTGAGGAGTTAGACCAAAGGGCATCAGAATTGGCAGTAGGGCTCAATTCAGCCAGAAAACGGAAATTTTGACACAGAGCTCAGATTTGCAGAAGAAACACATATTCATGTTATGCAAGGTATGAAAACACCAAAAACACACAATTTTTAAATCTGAGCTTTCCCTGAGGAGTTAGACCAAAGCTGTCTCAGAATTGGCAGTAGGACTGCATTCAACCATAAAACATAACTTTTGACACAGAGCTTAGATATCCAAAACAAACACATATTCATGTACCCCACAGTCTGAAAATCCCAAAACACACAATTTTCAAATCTGAGCTTTCCCTGAGGTGTTAGACCAAAGTGGATCTCAGAATTGGCAATAGGACTGCATTCAACCAGAAAACATAACGTTTGACACAGAGCTTAGATATCCAAAACAAACACATATTCATGTACCCCACAGTCTGAAAAGCCCAAAAAACAGTCAATTTTTTCAAATCTGAGCTATCCCTGAGGAGTTAGACCAAACTGTCTCTCAGAATTGGCAGTAGGGCTCAATTCAGCCAGAAAACGGAACTTTTGACACAGAGCTCAGATTTGCAGAAGAAACACATATTCATGTTCCCCACGGTCTGAAAAAAGGCAAAAACAGATTCAATTTTCAAGTACGAGGTTTACTTGAGGAGTTAGACCAAAGTGTATCTCAGAATTGGCAGTGGGGCTCAATTCAGCCGGAAAACTTAACTTTGGACACAAGCTCAGATTTTGAAAAGATACACATATTCATGTTATGCAAGGTATGAAAACACCAAAAACACACAATTTTCAAATCTGAGCTTTCCCTGAGGAGTTAGTCCAAAGCTGTCTCAGAATTGGCAGTAGGACTGCATTCAACCATAAAACATAACTTTTGACACAGAGTTTAGATATCCAAAACAAACACATATTCATGTACCCCACAGTCTGAAAAGCCCAAAAAACATTCAATTTTTCAAAATCTGAGCTATCCCTGAGGAGTTAGACCAAAGTGTCTCTCAGAATTGGCAGTAGGGCTCAATTCAGCCAGAAAACGGAAATTTTGACACAGAGCTCAGATTTGCAGAAGAAACACATATTCATGTTATGCAAGGTATGAAAACACCCAAAACACACAATTTTCAAATCTGAGCTTTCCCTGAGGAGTTAGACCAAAGTGGATCTCAGAATAGGCAATAGGACTCCATTCAACCAGAAAACATAACGTTTGACACAGAGCTTAGATATCCAAAACAAACACATATTCATGTACCCCACAGTCTGAAAAGCCCAAAAAACAGTCAATTTTTTCAAATCTGAGCTATCCCTGAGGAGTTAGACCAAAGTGTCTCTCAGAATTGGCAGTAGGGCTCAATGCAGCCTGAAAACGGAACTTTTGACACAGAGCTCAGATTTGCAGAAGAAACCCATATTCATGTTCCCCACGGTCTGAAAAAAGGCAAAAACAGATTCAATTTTCAAGTACGAGGTTTCCTTGAGGAGTTAGACCAAAGTGTATCTCAGAATTGGCAGTAGGGCTAAATTAAACCAGAAAACTTAACTTTCGACACAGAGCTCAGATTTGCAGAAGAAACACATATTCATGTTCCCCATGGTCGGAAAAAGGGCAAAAACACATTCAAATTTCAAGTACGAGGTTTCCCTGAGGAGTTAGTCCAAAGTGCTTAAGAATTGGCAGTAGGGCTCAATTAAACCAGAAAACTTAACTTTTGACACAGAGCTCAGATTTGCAGAAGAAACACATATTCATGTTCCACACGGTCTGAAAAAAGGCAAAAACACATTCAATTTTCAAATACGAGGTTTCCCTGAGGAGTTAGACCAAAGGGCATCAGAATTGGCAGTAGGGCTCAATTCAGCCAGAAAACGGAAATTTTGACACAGAGCTCAGATTTGCAGAAGAAACACATATTCATGTTATGCAAGGTATGAAAACACCAAAAACACACAATTTTTAAATCTGAGCTTTCCCTGAGGAGTTAGACCAAAGCTGTCTCAGAATTGGCAGTAGGACTGCATTCAACCATAAAACATAACTTTTGACACAGAGCTTAGATATCCAAAACAAACACATATTCATGAACCCCACAGTCTGAAAAGCCCAAAAAACATTCAATTTTTCAAAATCTGAGCTATCCCTGAGGAGTTAGACCAAAGTGTCTCTCAGAATTGGCAGTAGGGCTCAATTCAGCCAGAAAACGGAAATTTTGACACAGAGCTCAGATTTGCAGAAGAAACACATATTCATGTTATGCAAGGTATGAAAACACCCAAAACACACAATTTTCAAATCTGAGCTTTCCCTGAGGAGTTAGACCAAAGTGGATCTCAGAATAGGCAATAGGACTCCATTCAACCAGAAAACATAACGTTTGACACAGAGCTTAGATATCCAAAACAAACACATATTCATGTACCCCACAGTCTGAAAAGCCCAAAAAACAGTCAATTTTTTCAAATCTGAGCTATCCCTGAGGAGTTAGACCAAAGTGTCTCTCAGAATTGGCAGTAGGGCTCAATGCAGCCTGAAAACGGAACTTTTGACACAGAGCTCAGATTTGCAGAAGAAACCCATATTCATGTTCCCCACGGTCTGAAAAAAGGCAAAAACAGATTCAATTTTCAAGTACGAGGTTTCCTTGAGGAGTTAGACCAAAGTGTATCTCAGAATTGGCAGTAGGGCTAAATTAAACCAGAAAACTTAACTTTCGACACAGAGCTCAGATTTGCAGAAGAAACACATATTCATGTTCCCCATGGTCGGAAAAAGGGCAAAAACACATTCAAATTTCAAGTACGAGGTTTCCCTGAGGAGTTAGTCCAAAGTGCTTAAGAATTGGCAGTAGGGCTCAATTAAACCAGAAAACTTAACTTTTGACACAGAGCTCAGATTTGCAGAAGAAACACATATTCATGTTCCACACGGTCTGAAAAAAGGCAAAAACACATTCAATTTTCAAATACGAGGTTTCCCTGAGGAGTTAGACCAAGGGCATCAGAATTGGCAGTAGGGCTCAATTCAGCCAGAAAACGGAAATTTTGACACAGAGCTCAGATTTGCAGAAGAAACACATATTCATGTTATGCAAGGTATGAAAACACCAAAAACACACAATTTTTAAATCTGAGCTTTCCCTGAGGAGTTAGACCAAAGCTGTCTCAGAATTGGCAGTAGGACTGCATTCAACCATAAAACATAACTTTTGACACAGAGCTTAGATATCCAAAACAAACACATATTCATGAACCCCACAGTCTGAAAAGCCCAAAAAACATTCAATTTTTCAAAATCTGAGCTATCCCTGAGGAGTTAGACCAAAGTGTCTCTCAGAATTGGCAGTAGGGCTCAATTCAGCCAGAAAACGGAAATTTTGACACAGAGCTCAGATTTGCAGAAGAAACACATATTCATGTTATGCAAGGTATGAAAACACCCAAAACACACAATTTTCAAATCTGAGCTTTCCCTGAGGAGTTAGACCAAAGTGGATCTCAGAATAGGCAATAGGACTCCATTCAACCAGAAAACATAACGTTTGACACAGAGCTTAGATATCCAAAACAAACACATATTCATGTACCCCACAGTCTGAAAAGCCCAAAAAACAGTCAATTTTTTCAAATCTGAGCTATCCCTGAGGAGTTAGACCAAAGTGTCTCTCAGAATTGGCAGTAGGGCTCAATGCAGCCTGAAAACGGAACTTTTGACACAGAGCTCAGATTTGCAGAAGAAACCCATATTCATGTTCCCCACGGTCTGAAAAAAGGCAAAAACAGATTCAATTTTCAAGTACGAGGTTTCCTTGAGGAGTTAGACCAAAGTGTATCTCAGAATTGGCAGTAGGGCTCAATTAAACCAGAAAACTTAACTTTCGACACAGAGCTCAGATTTGCAGAAGAAACACATATTCATGTTCCCCATGGTCTGAAAAAGGGAAAAAACACATTCAAATTACAAGTACGAGGTTTCCCTGAGGAGTTAGACGAAAGGGCTTCAGAATTGGCAGTAGGGCTCAATTAAACCAGAAAACTTAACTTTTGACACAGAGCTCAGATTTGCAGAAGAAACACATATTCATGTTCCCCACGGTCTGAAAAAAGGCAAAAACACATTCAATGTTCAAGTACGAGGTTTCATTGAAGAGTTAGACCAAAGTGTATCTCAGAATTGGCAGTAGGGCTAAATTAAACCAGAAAACTTAACTTTCGACACAGAGCTCAGATTTGCAGAAGAAACACATATTCATGTTCCCCATGGTCGGAAAAAGGGCAAAAACACATTCAAATTTCAAGTACGAGGTTTCCCTGAGGAGTTAGTCCAAAGTGCTTAAGAATTGGCAGTAGGGCTCAATTAAACCAGAAAACTTAACTTTCGACACAGAGCTCAGATTTGCAGAAGAAACACATATTCATGTTCCACACGGTCTGAAAAAAGGCAAAAACACATTCAATTTTCAAATACGAGGTTTCCCTGAGGAGTTAGACCAAAGGGCATCAGAATTGGCAGTAGGGCTCAATTCAGCCAGAAAACGGAAATTTTGACACAGAGCTCAGATTTGCAGAAGAAACACATATTCATGTTATGCAAGGTATGAAAACACCAAAAACACACAATTTTTAAATCTGAGCTTTCCCTGAGGAGTTAGACCAAAGCTGTCTCAGAATTGGCAGTAGGACTGCATTTAACCATAAAACATAACTTTTGACACAGAGCTTAGATATCCAAAACAAACACATATTCATGTACCCCACAGTCTGAAAATCCCAAAACACACAATTTTCAAATCTGAGCTTTCCCTGAGGTGTTAGACCAAAGTGGATCTCAGAATTGGCAAAAGGACTGCATTCAACCAGAAAACATAACGTTTGACACAGAGCTTAGATATCCAAAACAAACACATATTCATGTACCCCACAGTCTGAAAAGCCCAAAAAACAGTCAATTTTTTCAAATCTGAGCTATCCCTGAGGAGTTAGACCAAACTGTCTCTCAGAATTGGCAGTAGGGCTCAATTCAGCCAGAAAACGGAACTTTTGACACAGAGCTCAGATTTGTAGAAGAAACACATATTCATGTTCCCCACGGTCTGAAAAAAGGCAAAAACAGATTCAATTTTCAAGTACGAGGTTTACTTGAGGAGTTAGACCAAAGTGTATCTCAGAATTGGCAGTGGGGCTCAATTCAGCCGGAAAACTTAACTTTGGACACAAGCTCAGATTTTGAAAAGATACACATATTCATGTTCCACACGCTCTGAAAAAAGGCAAAAACACATTCAATTTTCAAATACGAGGTTTCCCTGAGGAGTTAGTCCAAAGTGCTTTAGAATTTGCAGTAGGGCTCAATTAAACCAGAAAACTTAACTTTTGACACAGAGCTCAGATTTGCAGAAGAAACACATATTCATGTTCCCCATGGTCGGAAAAAGGGCAAAAACACATTCAAATTTCAAGTACGAGGTTTCCCTGAGGAGTTAGTCCAAAGTGCTTTAGAATTGGCAGTAGGGCTCAATTAAACCAGAAAACTTAACTTTTGACACAGAGCTCAGATTTGCAGAAGAAACACATATTCATGTTCCACACGGTCTGAAAAAAGGCAAAAACACATTCAATTTTCAAATACGAGGTTTCCCTGAGGAGTTAGACCAAAGGGCATCAGAATTGGCAGTAGGGCTCAATTCAGCCAGAAAACGGAAATTTTGACACAGAGCTCAGATTTGCAGAAGAAACACATATTCATGTTATGCAAGGTATGAAAACACCAAAAACACACAATTTTTAAATCTGAGCTTTCCCTGAGGAGTTAGACCAAAGCTGTCTCAGAATTGGCAGTAGGACTGCATTCAACCATAAAACATAACTTTTGACACATAGCTTAGATATCCAAAACAAACACATATTCATGTACCCCACAGTCTGAAAAGCCCAAAACACACAATTTTCAAATCTGAGCTTTCCCTGAGGTGTTAGACCAAAGTGGATCTCAGAATTGGCAATAGGACTGCATTCAACCAGAAAACATAACGTTTGACACAGAGCTTAGATATCCAAAACAAACACATATTCATGTACCCCACAGTCTGAAAAGCCCAAAAAACAGTCAATTTTTTCAAATCTGAGCTATCCCTGAGGAGTTAGACCAAACTGTCTCTCAGAATTGGCAGTAGGGCTCAATTCAGCCAGAAAACGGAACTTTTGACACAGAGCTCAGATTTGCAGAAGAAACACATATTCATGTTCCCCACGGTCTGAAAAAAGGCAAAAACAGATTCAATTTTCAAGTACGAGGTTTACTTGAGGAGTTAGACTAAAGTGTATCTCAGAATTGGCAGTGGGGCTCAATTCAGCCGGAAAACTTAACTTTGGACACAAGCTCAGATTTTGAAAAGATACACATATTCATGTTATGCAAGGTATGAAAACACCAAAAACACACAATTTTCAAATCTGAGCTTTCCCTGAGGAGTTAGTCCAAAGCTGTCTCAGAATTGGCAGTAGGACTGCATTCAACCATAAAACATAACTTTTGACACAGAGTTTAGATATCCAAAACAAACACATATTCATGTACCCCACAGTCTGAAAAGCCCAAAAAACATTCAATTTTTCAAAATCTGAGCTATCCCTGAGGAGTTAGACCAAAGTGTCTCTCAGAATTGGCAGTAGGGCTCAATTCAGCCAGAAAACGGAAATTTTGACAGAGAGCTCAGATTTGCAGAAGAAACACATATTCATGTTATGCAAGGTATGAAAACACCCAAAACACACAATTTTCAAATCTGAGCTTTCCCTGAGGAGTTAGTCCAAAGCTGTCTCAGAATTGGCAATAGGACTGCATTCAACCAGAAAACATAACGTTTGACACAGAGCTTAGATATCCAAAACAAACACATATTCATGTACCCCACAGTCTGAAAATCCCAAAACACACAATTTTCAAATCTGAGCTTTCCCTGAGGTGTTAGACCAAAGTGGATCTCAGAATTGGCAATAGGACTGCATTCAACCAGAAAACATAACGTTTGACACAGAGCTTAGATATCAAAACAAACACATATTCATGTACCCCACAGTCTGAAAAGCCCAAAAAACAGTCAATTTTTTCAAATCTGAGCTATCCCTGAGGAGTTAGACCAAAGTGTCTCTCAGAATTGGCAGTAGGGCTCAATTCAGCCAGAAAACGGAACTTTTGACACAGAGCTCAGATTTGCAGAAGAAACACATATTCATGTTCCCCACGGTCTGAAAAAAGGCAAAAACAGATTCAATTTTCAAGTACGAGGTTTACTTGAGGAGTTAGACCAAAGTGTATCTCAGAATTGGCAGTGGGGCTCAATTCAGCCGGAAAACAACTTTGGACACAAGCTCAGATTTTGAAAAGATACACATATTCATGTTATGCAAGGTATGAAAACACCAAAAACACACAATTTTCAAATCTGAGCTTTCCCTGAGGAGTTAGACCAAAGCTGTCTCAGAATTGGCAGTAGGACTGCATTCAACCATAAAACATAACTTTTGACACAGAGTTTAGATATCCAAAACAAACACATATTCATGTACCCCACAGTCTGAAAAGCCCAAAAAACATTCAATTTTTCAAAATCTGAGCTATCCCTGAGGAGTTAGACCAAAGTGTCTCTCAGAATTGGCAGTAGGGCTCAATTCAGCCAGAAAACGGAAATTTTGACACAGAACTCAGATTTGCAGAAGAAACCCATATTCATGTTCCCCACGGTCTGAAAAAAGGCAAAAACAGATTCAATTTTCAAGTACGAGGTTTCCTTGAGGAGTTAGACCAAAGTGTATCTCAGAATTGGCAGTAGGGCTCAATTAAACCAGAAAACTTAACTTTCGACACAGAGCTCAGATTTGCAGAAGAAACACATGTTCATGTTCCCCATGGTCTGAAAAAGGGCAAAAACACATTCATATTACAAGTACGAGGTTTCATTGAGGAGTTAGACCAAAGTGTATCTCAGAATTGGCAGTGGGGCTCAATTCAGCCGGAAAACTTAACTTTGGACACAAGCTCAGATTTTGAAAAGATACACATATTCATGTTATGCAAGGTATGAAAACACCAAAAACACACAATTTTCAAATCTGAGCTTTCCCTGAGGAGTTAGACCAAAGCTGTCTCAGAATTGGCAGTAGGACTGCATTCAACCATAAAACATAACTTTTGACACAGAGTTTAGATATCCAAAACAAACACATATTCATGAACCCCACAGTCTGAAAAGCCCAAAAAACATTCAATTTTCAAATACGAGGTTTCCCTGAGGAGTTAGACCAAAGGGCATCAGAATTGGCAGTCGGGCTCAATTCAGCCAGAAAACGGAAATTTTGACACAGAGCTCAGATTTGCAGAAGAAACACATATTCATGTTATGCAAGGTATGAAAACACCAAAAACACACAATTTTTAAATCTGAGCTTTCCCTGAGGAGTTAGACCAAAGCTGTCTCAGAATTGGCAGTAGGACTGCATTCAACCATAAAACATAACTTTTGACACAGAGCTTAGATATCCAAAACAAACACATATTCATGTACCCCACAGTCTGAAAAGCCCAAAACACACAATTTTCAAATCTGAGCTTTCCCTGAGGTGTTAGACCAAAGTGGATCTCAGAATTGGCAATAGGACTGCATTCAACCAGAAAACTTAACTTTTGACACAGAGCTCAGATTTGCAGAAGAAACACATATTCATGTTCCCCACGGTCTGAAAAAAGGCAAAAACACATTCAATGTTCAAATACGAGGTTTCATTGAGGAGTTAGACCAAAGTGTATCTCAGAATTGGCAGTAGGGCTAAATTAAACCAGAAAACTTAACTTTCGACACAGAGCTCAGATTTGCAGAAGAAACACATATTCATGTTCCCCATGGTCGGAAAAAGGGCAAAAACACATTCAAATTTCAAGTACGAGGTTTCCCTGAGGAGTTAGTCCAAAGTGCTTTAGAATTGGCAGTAGGGCTCAATTAAACCAGAAAACTTAACTTTTGACACAGAGCTCAGATTTGCAGAAGAAACACATATTCATGTTCCACACGGTCTGAAAAAAGGCAAAAACACATTCAATTTTCAAATACGAGGTTTCCCTGAGGAGTTAGACCAAAGGGCATCAGAATTGGCAGTAGGGCTCAATTCAGCCAGAAAACGGAAATTTTGACACAGAGCTCAGATTTGCAGAAGAAACACATATTCATGTTATGCAAGGTATGAAAACACCAAAAACACACAATTTTTAAATCTGAGCTTTCCCTGAGGAGTTAGACCAAAGCTGTCTCAGAATTGGCAGTAGGACTGCATTCAACCATAAAACATAACTTTTGACACAGAGCTTAGATATCCAAAACAAACACATATTCATGTACCCCACAGTCTGAAAATCCCAAAACACACAATTTTCAAATCTGAGCTTTCCCTGAGGTGTTAGACCAAAGTGGATCTCAGAATTGGCAATAGGACTGCATTCAACCAGAAAACATAACGTTTGACACAGAGCTTAGATATCAAAACAAACACATATTCATGTACCCCACAGTCTGAAAAGCCCAAAAAACAGTCAATTTTTTCAAATCTGAGCTATCCCTGAGGAGTTAGACCAAAGTGTCTCTCAGAATTGGCAGTAGGGCTCAATTCAGCCAGAAAACGGAACTTTTGACACAGAGCTCAGATTTGCAGAAGAAACACATATTCATGTTCCCCACGGTCTGAAAAAAGGCAAAAACAGATTCAATTTTCAAGTACGAGGTTTACTTGAGGAGTTAGACCAAAGTGTATCTCAGAATTGGCAGTGGGGCTCAATTCAGCCAGAAAACAACTTTGGACACAAGCTCAGATTTTGAAAAGATACACATATTCATGTTATGCAAGGTATGAAAACACCAAAAACACACAATTTTCAAATCTGAGCTTTCCCTGAGGAGTTAGACCAAAGCTGTCTCAGAATTGGCAGTAGGACTGCATTCAACCATATAACTTTTGACACAGAGTTTAGATATCCAAAACAAACACATATTCATGTACCCCACAGTCTGAAAAGCCCAAAAAACATTCAATTTTTCAAAATCTGAGCTATCCCTGAGGAGTTAGACCAAAGTTTCTCTCAGAATTGGCAGTGGGGCTCAATTCAGCCAGAAAACAACTTTGGACACAAGCTCAGATTTTGAAAAGATACACATATTCATGTTATGCAAGGTATGAAAACACCAAAAACACACAATTTTCAAATCTGAGCTTTCCCTGAGGAGTTAGACCAAAGCTGTCTCAGAATTGGCAGTAGGACTGCATTCAACCATATAACTTTTGACACAGAGTTTAGATATCCAAAACAAACACATATTCATGTACCCCACAGTCTGAAAAGCCCAAAAAACATTCAATTTTTCAAAATCTGAGCTATCCCTGAGGAGTTAGACCAAAGTGTCTCTCAGAATTGGCAGTAGGGCTCAATTAAGCCAGAAAACGGAAATTTTGACACAGAGCTCAGATTTGCAGAAGAAACCCATATTCATGTTCCCCACGGTCTGAAAAAAGGCAAAAACAGATTCAATTTTCAAGTACGAGGTTTCCTTGAGGAGTTAGACCAAAGTGTATCTCAGAATTGGCAGTAGGGCTCAATTAAACCAGAAAACTTAACTTTCGACACAGAGCTCAGATTTGCAGAAGAAACACATGTTCATGTTCCCCATGGTCTGAAAAAGGGCAAAAACACATTCAAATTACAAGTACGAGGTTTCATTGAGGAGTTAGACCAAAGTGTATCTCAGAATTGGCAGTAGGGCTAAATTAAACCAGAAAACTTAACTTTCGACACAGAGCTCAGATTTGCAGAAGAAACACATATTCATGTTCCCCATGGTCGGAAAAAGGGCAAAAACACATTCAAATTTCAAGTACGAGGTTTCCCTGAGGAGTTAGTCCAAAGTGCTTTAGAATTGGCAGTAGGGCTCAATTAAACCAGAAAACTTAACTTTTGACACAGAGCTCAGATTTGCAGAAGAAACACATATTCATGTTCCACACGGTCTGAAAAAAGGCAAAAACACATTCAATTTTCAAATACGAGGTTTCCCTGAGGAGTTAGACCAAAGGGCATCAGAATTGGCAGTAGGGCTCAATTCAGCCAGAAAACGGAAATTTTGACACAGAGCTCAGATTTGCAGAAGAAACACATATTCATATTATGCAAGGTATGAAAACACCAAAAACACACAATTTTTAAATCTGAGCTTTCCCTGAGGAGTTAGACCAAAGCTGTCTCAGAATTGGCAGTAGGACTGCATTCAACCATAAAACATAACTTTTGACACAGAGCTTAGATATCCAAAACAAACACATATTCATGTACCCCACAGTCTGAAAATCCCAAAAAACAGTCAATTTTTTCAAATCTGAGCTATCCCTGAGGAGTTAGACCAAACTGTCTCTCAGAATTGGCAGTAGGGCTCAATTCAGCCAGAAAACGGAACTTTTGACACAGAGCTCAGATTTGTAGAAGAAACACATATTCATGTTCCCCACGGTCTGAAAAAAGGCAAAAACAGATTCAATTTTCAAGTACGAGGTTTACTTGAGGAGTTAGACCAAAGTGTATCTCAGAATTGGCAGTGGGGCTCAATTCAGCCGGAAAACTTAACTTTGGACACAAGCTCAGATTTTGAAAAGAAACACATATTCATGTTATGCAAGGTATGAAAACACCAAAAACACACAATTTTCAAATCTGAGCTTTCCCTGAGGAGTTAGACCAAAGTGTCTCTCAGAATTGGCAGTAGGGCTCAATTCAGCCAGAAAACGGAAATTTTGACACAGAGCTCAGATTTGCAGAAGAAACACATATTCATGTTATGCAAGGTATGAAAACACCCAAAACACACAATTTTCAAATCTGAGCTTTCCCTGAGGAGTTAGACCAAAGTGGATCTCAGAATTGGCAATAGGACTGCATTCAACCAGAAAACATAACGTTCGACACAGAGCTCAGATTTTCAGAAGAAACACATATTCATGTTCCCCATGGTCGGAAATAGGGCAAAAACACATTCAAATTTCAATTACGAGGTTTCCCTGAGGAGTTAGACCAAAGTGTCTCTCAGAATTGGCAGTAGGGCTCAATTCAGCCAGAAAACGGAAATTTTGACACAGAGCTCAGATTTGCAGAAGAAACACATATTCATGTTATGCAAGGTATGAAAACACCAAAAACACACAATTTTTAAATCTGAGCTTTCCCTGAGGAGTTAGACCAAAGCTGTCTCAGAATTGGCAGTAGGACTGCATTCAACCATAAAACATAACTTTTGACACAGAGCTTAGATATCCAAAACAAACACATATTCATGTACCCCACAGTCTGAAAATCCCAAAACACACAATTTTCAAATCTGAGCTTTCCCTGAGGTGTTAGACCAAAGTGGATCTCAGAATTGGCAATAGGACTGCATTCAACCAGAAAACATAACGTTTGACACAGAGCTTAGATATCAAAACAAACACATATTCATGTACCCCACAGTCTGAAAAGCCCAAAAAACAGTCAATTTTTTCAAATCTGAGCTATCCCTGAGGAGTTAGACCAAAGTGTCTCTCAGAATTGGCAGTAGGGCTCAATTCAGCCAGAAAACGGAACTTTTGACACAGAGCTCAGATTTGCAGAAGAAACACATATTCATGTTCCCCACGGTCTGAAAAAAGGCAAAAACAGATTCAATTTTCAAGTACGAGGTTTACTTGAGGAGTTAGACCAAAGTGTATCTCAGAATTGGCAGTGGGGCTCAATTCAGCCGGAAAACAACTTTGGACACAAGCTCAGATTTTGAAAAGATACACATATTCATGTTATGCAAGGTATGAAAACACCAAAAACACACAATTTTCAAATCTGAGCTTTCCCTGAGGAGTTAGACCAAAGCTGTCTCAGAATTGGCAGTAGGACTGCATTCAACCATAAAACATAACTTTTGACACAGAGTTTAGATATCCAAAACAAACACATATTCATGTACCCCACAGTCTGAAAAGCCCAAAAAACATTCAATTTTTCAAAATCTGAGCTATCCCTGAGGAGTTAGACCAAAGTGTCTCTCAGAATTGGCAGTAGGGCTCAATTCAGCCAGAAAACGGAAATTTTGACACAGAGCTCAGATTTGCAGAAGAAACCCATATTCATGTTCCCCACGGTCTGAAAAAAGGCAAAAACAGATTCAATTTTCAAGTACGAGGTTTCCTTGAGGAGTTAGACCAAAGTGTATCTCAGAATTGGCAGTAGGGCTCAATTAAACCAGAAAACTTAACTTTCGACACAGAGCTCAGATTTGCAGAAGAAACACATGTTCATGTTCCCCATGGTCTGAAAAAGGGCAAAAACACATTCATATTACAAGTACGAGGTTTCATTGAGGAGTTAGACCAAAGTGTATCTCAGAATTGGCAGTGGGGCTCAATTCAGCCGGAAAACTTAACTTTGGACACAAGCTCAGATTTTGAAAAGATACACATATTCATGTTATGCAAGGTATGAAAACACCAAAAACACACAATTTTCAAATCTGAGCTTTCCCTGAGGAGTTAGACCAAAGCTGTCTCAGAATTGGCAGTAGGACTGCATTCAACCATAAAACATAACTTTTGACACAGAGTTTAGATATCCAAAACAAACACATATTCATGAACCCCACAGTCTGAAAAGCCCAAAAAACATTCAATTTTCAAATACGAGGTTTCCCTGAGGAGTTAGACCAAAGGGCATCAGAATTGGCAGTCGGGCTCAATTCAGCCAGAAAACGGAAATTTTGACACAGAGCTCAGATTTGCAGAAGAAACACATATTCATGTTATGCAAGGTATGAAAACACCAAAAACACACAATTTTTAAATCTGAGCTTTCCCTGAGGAGTTAGACCAAAGCTGTCTCAGAATTGGCAGTAGGACTGCATTCAACCATAAAACATAACTTTTGACACAGAGCTTAGATATCCAAAACAAACACATATTCATGTACCCCACAGTCTGAAAATCCCAAAAAACAGTCAATTTTTTCAAATCTGAGCTATCCCTGAGGAGTTAGACCAAACTGTCTCTCAGAATTGGCAGTAGGGCTCAATTCAGCCAGAAAACGGAACTTTTGACACAGAGCTCAGATTTGTAGAAGAAACACATATTCATGTTCCCCACGGTCTGAAAAAAGGCAAAAACAGATTCAATTTTCAAGTACGAGGTTTACTTGAGGAGTTAGACCAAAGTGTATCTCAGAATTGGCAGTGGGGCTCAATTCAGCCGGAAAACTTAACTTTGGACACAAGCTCAGATTTTGAAAAGAAACACATATTCATGTTATGCAAGGTATGAAAACACCAAAAACACACAATTTTCAAATCTGAGCTTTCCCTGAGGAGTTAGACCAAAGTGTCTCTCAGAATTGGCAGTAGGGCTCAATTCAGCCAGAAAACGGAAATTTTGACACAGAGCTCAGATTTGCAGAAGAAACACATATTCATGTTATGCAAGGTATGAAAACACCCAAAACACACAATTTTCAAATCTGAGCTTTCCCTGAGGAGTTAGACCAAAGTGGATCTCAGAATTGGCAATAGGACTGCATTCAACCAGAAAACATAACGTTCGACACAGAGCTCAGATTTTCAGAAGAAACACATATTCATGTTCCCCATGGTCGGAAATAGGGCAAAAACACATTCAAATTTCAATTACGAGGTTTCCCTGAGGAGTTAGACCAAAGTGTCTCTCAGAATTGGCAGTAGGGCTCAATTCAGCCAGAAAACGGAAATTTTGACACAGAGCTCAGATTTGCAGAAGAAACACATATTCATGTTATGCAAGGTATGAAAACACCAAAAACACACAATTTTTAAATCTGAGCTTTCCCTGAGGAGTTAGACCAAAGCTGTCTCAGAATTGGCAGTAGGACTGCATTCAACCATAAAACATAACTTTTGACACAGAGCTTAGATATCCAAAACAAACACATATTCATGTACCCCACAGTCTGAAAATCCCAAAACACACAATTTTCAAATCTGAGCTTTCCCTGAGGTGTTAGACCAAAGTGGATCTCAGAATTGGCAATAGGACTGCATTCAACCAGAAAACATAACGTTTGACACAGAGCTTAGATATCAAAACAAACACATATTCATGTACCCCACAGTCTGAAAAGCCCAAAAAACAGTCAATTTTTTCAAATCTGAGCTATCCCTGAGGAGTTAGACCAAAGTGTCTCTCAGAATTGGCAGTAGGGCTCAATTCAGCCAGAAAACGGAACTTTTGACACAGAGCTCAGATTTGCAGAAGAAACACATATTCATGTTCCCCACGGTCTGAAAAAAGGCAAAAACAGATTCAATTTTCAAGTACGAGGTTTACTTGAGGAGTTAGACCAAAGTGTATCTCAGAATTGGCAGTGGGGCTCAATTCAGCCGGAAAACAACTTTGGACACAAGCTCAGATTTTGAAAAGATACACATATTCATGTTATGCAAGGTATGAAAACACCAAAAACACACAATTTTCAAATCTGAGCTTTCCCTGAGGAGTTAGACCAAAGCTGTCTCAGAATTGGCAGTAGGACTGCATTCAACCATAAAACATAACTTTTGACACAGAGTTTAGATATCCAAAACAAACACATATTCATGTACCCCACAGTCTGAAAAGCCCAAAAAACATTCAATTTTTCAAAATCTGAGCTATCCCTGAGGAGTTAGACCAAAGTGTCTCTCAGAATTGGCAGTAGGGCTCAATTCAGCCAGAAAACGGAAATTTTGACACAGAGCTCAGATTTGCAGAAGAAACCCATATTCATGTTCCCCACGGTCTGAAAAAAGGCAAAAACAGATTCAATTTTCAAGTACGAGGTTTCCTTGAGGAGTTAGACCAAAGTGTATCTCAGAATTGGCAGTAGGGCTCAATTAAACCAGAAAACTTAACTTTCGACACAGAGCTCAGATTTGCAGAAGAAACACATGTTCATGTTCCCCATGGTCTGAAAAAGGGCAAAAACACATTCATATTACAAGTACGAGGTTTCATTGAGGAGTTAGACCAAAGTGTATCTCAGAATTGGCAGTGGGGCTCAATTCAGCCGGAAAACTTAACTTTGGACACAAGCTCAGATTTTGAAAAGATACACATATTCATGTTATGCAAGGTATGAAAACACCAAAAACACACAATTTTCAAATCTGAGCTTTCCCTGAGGAGTTAGACCAAAGCTGTCTCAGAATTGGCAGTAGGACTGCATTCAACCATAAAACATAACTTTTGACACAGAGTTTAGATATCCAAAACAAACACATATTCATGAACCCCACAGTCTGAAAAGCCCAAAAAACATTCAATTTTCAAATACGAGGTTTCCCTGAGGAGTTAGACCAAAGGGCATCAGAATTGGCAGTCGGGCTCAATTCAGCCAGAAAACGGAAATTTTGACACAGAGCTCAGATTTGCAGAAGAAACACATATTCATGTTATGCAAGGTATGAAAACACCAAAAACACACAATTTTTAAATCTGAGCTTTCCCTGAGGAGTTAGACCAAAGCTGTCTCAGAATTGGCAGTAGGACTGCATTCAACCATAAAACATAACTTTTGACACAGAGCTTAGATATCCAAAACAAACACATATTCATGTACCCCACAGTCTGAAAAGCCCAAAACACACAATTTTCAAATCTGAGCTTTCCCTGAGGTGTTAGACCAAAGTGGATCTCAGAATTGGCAATAGGACTGCATTCAACCAGAAAACTTAACTTTTGACACAGAGCTCAGATTTGCAGAAGAAACACATATTCATGTTCCCCACGGTCTGAAAAAAGGCAAAAACACATTCAATGTTCAAATACGAGGTTTCATTGAGGAGTTAGACCAAAGTGTATCTCAGAATTGGCAGTAGGGCTAAATTAAACCAGAAAACTTAACTTTCGACACAGAGCTCAGATTTGCAGAAGAAACACATATTCATGTTCCCCATGGTCGGAAAAAGGGCAAAAACACATTCAAATTTCAAGTACGAGGTTTCCCTGAGGAGTTAGTCCAAAGTGCTTTAGAATTGGCAGTAGGGCTCAATTAAACCAGAAAACTTAACTTTTGACACAGAGCTCAGATTTGCAGAAGAAACACATATTCATGTTCCACACGGTCTGAAAAAAGGCAAAAACACATTCAATTTTCAAATACGAGGTTTCCCTGAGGAGTTAGACCAAAGGGCATCAGAATTGGCAGTAGGGCTCAATTCAGCCAGAAAACGGAAATTTTGACACAGAGCTCAGATTTGCAGAAGAAACACATATTCATGTTATGCAAGGTATGAAAACACCAAAAACACACAATTTTTAAATCTGAGCTTTCCCTGAGGAGTTAGACCAAAGCTGTCTCAGAATTGGCAGTAGGACTGCATTCAACCATAAAACATAACTTTTGACACAGAGCTTAGATATCCAAAACAAACACATATTCATGTACCCCACAGTCTGAAAATCCCAAAACACACAATTTTCAAATCTGAGCTTTCCCTGAGGTGTTAGACCAAAGTGGATCTCAGAATTGGCAATAGGACTGCATTCAACCAGAAAACATAACGTTTGACACAGAGCTTAGATATCAAAACAAACACATATTCATGTACCCCACAGTCTGAAAAGCCCAAAAAACAGTCAATTTTTTCAAATTCTGAGCTATCCCTGAGGAGTTAGACCAAAGTGTCTCTCAGAATTGGCAGTAGGGCTCAATTCAGCCAGAAAACGGAACTTTTGACACAGAGCTCAGATTTGCAGAAGAAACACATATTCATGTTCCCCACGGTCTGAAAAAAGGCAAAAACAGATTCAATTTTCAAGTACGAGGTTTACTTGAGGAGTTAGACCAAAGTGTATCTCAGAATTGGCAGTGGGGGCTCAATTCAGCCAGAAAACAACTTTGGACACAAGCTCAGATTTTGAAAAGATACACATATTCATGTTATGCAAGGTATGAAAACACCAAAAACACACAATTTTCAAATCTGAGCTTTCCCTGAGGAGTTAGACCAAAGCTGTCTCAGAATTGGCAGTAGGACTGCATTCAACCATAAAACATAACTTTTGACACAGAGCTTAGATATCCAAAACAAACACTTATTCATGTACCCCACAGTCTGAAAATCCCAAAAAACAGTCAATTTTTTCAAATCTGAGCTATCCCTGAGGAGTTAGACCAAACTGTCTCTCAGAATTGGCAGTAGGGCTCAATTCAGCCAGAAAACGGAACATTTGACACAGAGCTCAGATTTGTAGAAGAAACACATATTCATGTTCCCCACGGTCTGAAAAAAGGCAAAAACAGATTCAATTTTCAAGTACGAGGTTTACTTGAGGAGTTAGACCAAAGTGTATCTCAGAATTGGCAGTGGGGCTCAATTCAGCCGGAAAACTTATCTTTGGACACAAGCTCAGATTTTGAAAAGAAACACATATTCATGTTATGCAAGGTATGAAAACACCAAAAACACACAATTTTCAAATCTGAGCTTTCCCTGAGGAGTTAGACCAAAGTGTCTCTCAGAATTGGCAGTAGGGCTCAATTCAGCCAGAAAACGGAAATTTTGACAAAGAGCTCAGATTTGCAGAAGAAAACACATATTCATGTTATGCAAGGTATGAAAACACCCAAAACACACAATTTTCAAATCTGAGCTTTCCCTGAGGAGTTAGACCAAAGTGGATCTCAGAATTGGCAATAGGACTGCATTCAACCAGAAAACATAACGTTCGACACAGAGCTCAGATTTGCAGAAGAAACACATATTCATGTTCCCCATGGTCGGAAAATAGGCAAAAACACATTCAAATTTCAATTACGAGGTTTCCCTGAGGAGTTAGACCAAAGTGTCTCTCAGAATTGGCAGTAGGGCTCAATTCAGCCAGAAAACGGAAATTTTGACACAGAGCTCAGATTTGCAGAAGAAACACATATTCATGTTATGCAAGGTATGAAAACACCAAAAACACACAATTTTTAAATCTGAGCTTTCCCTGAGGAGTTAGACCAAAGCTGTCTCAGAATTGGCAGTAGGACTGCATTCAACCATAAAACATAACTTTTGACACAGAGCTTAGATATCCAAAACAAACACATATTCATGTACCCCCACAGTCTGAAAATCCCAAAACACACAATTTTCAAATCTGAGCTTTCCCTGAGGTGTTAGACCAAAGTGGATCTCAGAATTGGCAATAGGACTGCATTCAACCAGAAAACATAACGTTTGACACAGAGCTTAGATATCAAAACAAACACATATTCATGTACCCCACAGTCTGAAAAGCCCAAAAAACAGTCAATTTTTTCAAATCTGAGCTATCCCTGAGGAGTTAGACCAAAGTGTCTCTCAGAATTGGCAGTAGGGCTCAATTCAGCCAGAAAAACGGAACTTTTGACACAGAGCTCAGATTTGCAGAAGAAACACATATTCATTGTTCCCCACGGTCTGAAAAAAGGCAAAAACAGATTCAATTTTCAAGTACGAGGTTTACTTGAGGAGTTAGACCAAAGTGTATCTCAGAATTGGCAGTGGGGGCTCAATTCAGCCGGAAAACAACTTTGGACACAAGCTCAGATTTTGAAAGATACACATATTCATGTTATGCAAGGTATGAAAACAACCAAAAACACACAATTTTTCAAATCTGAGCTTTCCCTGAGGAGTTAGACCAAAGCTGTCTCAGAATTGGCAGTAGGACTGCATTCAACCATAAAACATAACTTTTGACACAGAGTTTAGATATCCAAAACAAACACATATTCATGTACCCCACAGTCTGAAAAGCCCAAAAAACATTCAATTTTTCAAAATCTGAGCTATCCCTGAGGAGTTAGACCAAAGTGTCTCTCAGAATTGGCAGTAGGGCTCAATTCAGCCAGAAAACGGAAATTTTGACACAGAGCTCAGATTTGCAGAAGAAACCCGTATTCATGTTCCCCACGGTCTGAAAAAAGGCAAAAACAGATTCAATTTTCAAGTACGAGGTTTCCTTGAGGAGTTAGACCAAAGTGTATCTCAGAATTGGCAGTAGGGCTCAATTAAACCAGAAAACTTAACTTTCGACACAGAGCTCAGATTTGCAGAAGAAACACATGTTCATGTTCCCCATGGTCTGAAAAAGGGCAAAAACACATTCATATTACAAGTACGAGGTTTCATTGAGGAGTTAGACCAAAGTGTATCTCAGAATTGGCAGTGGGGCTCAATTCAGCCGGAAAACTTACTTTGGACACAAGCTCAGATTTTGGAAAAGATACACATATTCATGTTATGCAAGGTATGAAAACACCAAAAACACACAATTTTCAAATCTGAGCTTTCCCTGAGGAGTTAGACCAAAGCTGTCTCAGAATTGGCAGTAGGACTGCATTCAACCATAAAACATAACTTTTGACACAGAGTTTAGATATCCAAAACAAACACATATTCATGAACCCCACAGTCTGAAAAGCCCAAAAAACATTCAATTTTCAAATACGAGGTTTCCCTGAGGAGTTAGACCAAAGGGCATCAGAATTGGCAGTCGGGCTCAATTCAGCCAGAAAACGGAAATTTTGACACAGAGCTCAGATTTGCAGAAGAAACACATATTCATGTTATGCAAGGTATGAAAACACCAAAAACACACAATTTTTAAATCTGAGCTTTCCCCTGAGGAGTTAGACCAAAGCTGTCTCAGAATTGGCAGTAGGACTGCATTCAACCATAAAACATAACTTTTGACACAGAGCTTAGATATCCAAAACAAACACATATTCATGTACCCCACAGTCTGAAAAGCCCAAAACACACAATTTTCAAATCTGAGCTTTCCCTGAGGTGTTAGACCAAAGTGGATCTCAGAATTGGCAATAGGACTGCATTCAACCAGAAAACATAACGTTTGACACAGAGCATAGATATCCAAAACAAACACATATTCATGTACCCCACAGTCTGAAAAGCCCAAAAAACATTCAATTTTTTTCAAATCTGAGCTATCCCTGAGGAGTTAGACCAAACTGTCTCTCAGAATTGGCAGTAGGGCTCAATTCAGCCAGAAAACGGAACTTTTGACACAGAGCTCAGATTTGTAGAAGAAACACATATTCATGTTCCCCACGGTCTGAAAAAAGGCAAAAACAGATTCAATTTTCAAGTACGAGGTTTACTTGAGGAGTTAGACCAAAGTGTATCTCAGAATTGGCAGTGGGGCTCAATTCAGCCGGAAAACTTAACTTTCGACACAGAGCTCAGATTTGCAGAAGAAACACATATTCATGTTCCCCACGGTCTGAAAAAAGGCAAAAACAGATTCAATTTTCAAGTACGAGGTTACTTGAGGAGTTAGACCAAAGTGTATCTCAGAATTGGCAGTGGGGCTCAATTCAGCCGGAAAACTTAACTTTGGACACAAGCTCAGATTTTGAAAAGAAACACATATTCATGTTATGCAAGGTATGAAAACACCAAAAACACACAATTTTCAAATCTGAGCTTTCCCTGAGGAGTTAGACCAAAGCTGTCTCAGAATTTGGCAGTAGGACTGCATTCAACCATAAAACATAACTTTTGACACAGAGTTTAGATATCCAAAACAAACACATATTCATGTACCCCACAGTCTGAAAAGCCCAAAAAACATTCAATTTTTCAAAATCTGAGCTATCCCTGAGGAGTTAGACCAAAGTGTCTCTCAGAATTGGCAGTAGGGCTCAATTCAGCCAGAAAACGGAAATTTTGACACAGAGCTCAGATTTTGCAGAAGAAACACATATTCAAGTTATGCAAGGTATGAAAACACCGAAAACACACAATTTTTCAAATCTGAGCTTTCCCTGAGGAGTTAGACCAAAGTGGATCTCAGAATTGGCAATAGGACTGCATTCAACCAGAAAACATAACGTTCGACACAGAGCTCAGATTTGCAGAAGAAACACATATTCATGTTCCCCACGGTCTGAAAAAAGGCAAAAACAGATTCAATTTTCAAGTACGAGGTTTACTTGAGGAGTTAGACCAAAGTGTATCTCAGAATTGGCAGTGGGGCTCAATTCAGCCGGAAAACTTAACTTTGGACACAAGCTCAGATTTTGAAAAGATACACATATTCATGTTATGCAAGGTATGAAAACACCAAAAACACACAATTTTCAAATCTGAGCTTTCCCTGAGGAGTTAGTCCAAAGCTGTCTCAGAATTGGCAGTAGGACTGCATTCAACCATAAAACATAACTTTTGACACAGAGTTTAGATATCCAAAACAAACACATATTCATGTACCCCACAGTCTGAAAAGCCCAAAAAACATTCAATTTTTCAAAATCTGAGCTATCCCTGAGGAGTTAGACCAAAGTGTCTCTCAGAATTGGCAGTAGGGCTCAATTCAGCCAGAAAACGGAAATTTTGACACAGAGCTCAGATTTGCAGAAGAAACACATATTCATGTTATGCAAGGTATGAAAAACACCCAAAACACACAATTTTCAAATCTGAGCTTTCCCTGAGGAGTTAGACCAAAGTGGATCTCAGAATAGGCAATAGGACTCCATTCAACCAGAAAACATAACGTTTGACACAGAGCTTAGATATCCAAAACAAACACATATTCATGTACCCCACAGTCTGAAAAGCCCAAAAAACAGTCAATTTTTTCAAATCTGAGCTATCCCTGAGGAGTTAGACCAAAGTGTCTCTCAGAATTGGCAGTAGGGCTCAATGCAGCCTGAAAACGGAACTTTTGACACAGAGCTCAGATTTGCAGAAGAAACCCATATTCATGTTCCCCACGGTCTGAAAAAAGGCAAAAACAGATTCAATTTTCAAGTACGAGGTTTCATTGAAGAGTTAGACCAAAGTGTATCTCAGAATTGGCAGTAGGGCTAAATTAAACCAGAAAACTTAACTTTCGACACAGAGCTCAGATTGCAGAAGAAACACATATTCATGTTCCCCATGGTCGGAAAAAGGGCAAAAACACATTCAAATTTCAAGTACGAGGTTTCCCTGAGGAGTTAGTCCAAAGTGCTTTTAGAATTGGCAGTAGGGCTCAATTAAACCAGAAAACTTAACTTTTGACACAGAGCTCAGATTTGCAGAAGAAAACACATATTCATGTTCCACACGGTCTGAAAAAAGGCAAAAACACATTCAATTTTCAAATACGAGGTTTCCCTGAGGAGTTAGACCAAAGGGCATCAGAATTGGCAGTAGGGCTCAATTCAGCCAGAAAACGGAAATTTTGACACAGAGCTCAGATTTGCAGAAGAAACACATATTCATGTTATGCAAGGTATGAAAACACCAAAAACACACAATTTTTAAATCTGAGCTTTCCCTGAGGAGTTAGACCAATGCTGTCTCAGAATTGGCAGTAGGACTGCATTCAACCATAAAACATAACTTTTGACACAGAGCTTAGATATCCAAAACAAACACATATTCATGTACCCCACAGTCTGAAAATCCCAAAACACACAATTTTCAAATCTGAGCTTTCCCTGAGGTGTTAGACCAAAGTGGATCTCAGAATTGGCAATAGGACTGCATTCAACCAGAAAACATAACGTTTGACACAGAGCTTAGATATCCAAAACAAAACACATATTCATGTACCCCACAGTCTGAAAAGCCCAAAAAACAGTCAATTTTTTCAAATCTGAGCTATCCCTGAGGAGTTAGACCAAACTGTCTCTCAGAATTGGCAGTAGGGCTCAATTCAGCCAGAAAACGGAACTTTTGACACAGAGCTCAGATTTGCAGAAGAAACACATATTCATGTTCCCCACGGTCTGAAAAAAGGCAAAAACAGATTCAATTTTCAAGTACGAGGTTTACTTGAGGAGTTAGACCAAGTGTATCTCAGAATTGGCAGTGGGGCTCAATTCAGCCGGAAAACTTAACTTTGGACACAAGCTCAGATTTTGAAAAGATACACATATTCATGTTTATGCAAGGTATGAAAACACCAAAAAACACACAATTTTCAAATCTGAGCTTTCCCTGAGGAGTTAGTCCAAAGCTGTCTCAGAATTGGCAGTAGGACTGCATTCAACCATAAAACATAACTTTTGACACAGAGTTTAGATATCCAAAACAAACACATATTCATGTACCCCACAGTCTGAAAAGCCCAAAAAACATTCAATTTTTCAAAATCTGAGCTATCCCTGAGGAGTTAGACCAAAGTGTCTCTCAGAATTGGCAGTAGGGCTCAATTCAGCCAGAAAACGGAAATTTTGACACAGAGCTCAGATTTGCAGAAGAAACACATATTCATGTTATGCAAGGTATGAAAACACCCAAAACACACAATTTTCAAATCTGAGCTTTCCCTGAGGAGTTAGACCAAAGTGGATCTC